>NC_039264.1:27990999-28181316 GCF_003368295.1 Carassius auratus | reverse complement strand
AAGAAAACCCGACCAGGTTAGGTTCATAGAGTAAGCTACCATGGTAACCAACTCTGAGTATAAGTTACCTCTCTTTCAGAAACGGGCTTGACTTACCCTGCTTTCTCAGGTTTGACAAACCTCCCATACTGAAACCGAAAACCTATAGTTTCCCTCATTTTAGGTTTAACATACTCAGAGTTTTCACTTAACCCCCTTTCTGAAACAGGCCGTTTATTGTTTATTGTTATTTTTGTTTTTATTTTTTGTGGTAAAGTTCCTACAGAGCAGCTTCAAGGCAAGCTATTGACGGTTGCTCTGCTTGTGCTGTAATGAGATTGTCATTTGAGTCCAGAAGAACGCTGCACCCAAAATAATGATGTGTGGATTTAATGTTTAAAAGTGCTATGGTGGCGGTCCGTAACATGTCCCGCTCGTTAAACTGTCAACAAATGGCACCAGCAAGACATCGACAGCCAACAGTACCCCACAGTGTGTGCACTGTAAAAAGTGAGCATGTGGACCACCTGTAGGTCACTCTGGATTGTGAAAGGCAGGAGAGTCTGCACAACTCCACCAGACACCTCTGGGATTAAAGTGTAATCTGTAATAACACAGTGCAAGGCAAGAACAAGTACAGCAAAACACTTCCCATCAGTGCAACACCTTTTGATGTTGACATTTCCAGCTATCCACAGAGAACACAGCTGAGATAATTAGAAGGTTAGGTTATTTAGATTATGTGTTATTACTTGCTATATACTTGAAGAAATAAGAGAGCTGAGGTCTGAACCTGTGACTTCTAGTGGGAAAGATTCATGCTTATGGTCAATTTGTTATCCAGCTGCTAGGTTTATCCTTTCATGTCATACAGTATGTGTAGCTTTATTGTACTTGGTAGCTGTTAAAGGGATAGTTTATCCAAAGATGAAAATTACCCTATGATTTACTCACCCTCAAGCCATCGTAGGTCTATATGACTTTCTTCTTTCAGACAAATACAATCATAGTTATGGTAAAAAAAAAAAAAAAAAAAAAAATGTCCTGGCTCTTTCAAGTTTTATAACGGCAGTGAATTTAGTCTGAGTGGCATTGCAGTGTAGGACATTGGTGTAGCGTAGGCTCCAATGAGAAGTGTTGATTGCGGAAGCACAGAGGAGAGAGAAAAACAAAACACCTGTCATGAATTAGAAGTACAAAATGAAGACTTGTAAAGAGAAATGTCAGAGAATTTTGATAAAAGCCAAGAGGAGACTTGTTTTCCTTTTCTAAACAAAGCTTCCTTTGCTCCTGTAAACAAAACTTGGTTCTCACAAGATGAGCATATTCCCACAGAGCTTATGCTACGTCTGCTGGAACGCCACGCTCTCGTGAACGCACGTATGACTGTTAGCGGAAGCTAGAGATTATGGTTTATAAAGTTTTAAATATGGATATTTTCTTACACAAACATATTTAATCATTTCAGAAGGCCTTTATTAACACCCCAGAACCATGTAGAGAACTTTTTTTTTTTTTTTTTTTTTTTTTTACAATGGATGGATGCACTTTATTGGACTTCTATTAGACTGTTGAATATCAACAGCAATTCACTGCCATTATAAAGCTTGGAAGAGCCAGGACATTTTTTTTTATATAACTCTGATTGTATTCATCTGAAAGAAGAAAGTCTGGATGGCTAGGATGGCTTGCGGGTGAGTAAATCATGGGGTAATTTTCATTTTTAGGTAACTATCCCATTAATTCATCTTTTTTTTCCCCAAATATTCAAACCAACAACCCTCTGGTTACCACTGTAGATCTCACAATCTATTTAATATTACTTCAAATGTGAATGCATTAGATTTATATGATTGAATTGCTAATGAATTTGGAGTTTGTTTTCTGAAGACATAATATAAGATCTCCTACAGTTGTTCCACTTAGTTGCAGGATTTTTGGCTGGGATGACAAATTACAGTTTGAAGTAATGCTGCTGTTCTGGCGGCAATTTGTTTGGGTCTGTTTCTAAAGTGCAGCCAGCCTCCTGGTCGCTGAATGTACATCTGGATCATATTGTCTGGTCTGAGAGTCAGTCCTGGCACGAGAGAGTCGGAAAAATACTGGAGATAATGATTCTCGCATAAGTCTGAGTTGTCTCTGCGTCTCAGGAAGACGCATTTTTATAACCATTATGGTTCATGTAAACTTAAGAAGAATTTTATGAGCAATCTTGTGGTCAGGTACATAAGTGGATTCAGGCATGTGCTAAAACTTTGAGTTTTTGTGCTATCATTACTGTGTGCTCAAGCCATGTTTACAACTTTTGTTCTGTTGATTTTTGTCAAGTGTGAAGTTTGAAATGAAGCACAACCACACAGGTAGACATAATAAATGTGTTTTTTGGAACCTATACGTCTAATATTAGTACATGCCACAGGTTTTTGTCTGTTTAACCAGACAAATGAGAAAAAACTGAAGGGACAGATTTAGTGAAATTATACAAAGCAGCCAAACATTGATTTTGCATTAATCGGTCTGTAGATTGCTCCTGGCATTCAGTATGTTTAGTCTATCGAACTTAATAGGTAGCATTCTAGGAAAGCATGGTTTAAAATGACTTTGTCAGATTCAAGGTCCCCAATCAACAAATCTGAAATGCATACGATGGAAATTGCCCACATTACAAAATGAGATCCGTCGGCGAGGGTGATTTTGTCTGTGGTTTCTTTTAAACAGCGTTAGACGTCACTCAAACCAGATGGTTGATTAATGTTTGTATACTTTCAGCTCACCCAAATTCAAAAAATTTAAGGCGTACATTAATTGTCTGGTGTTTAGATGTACTCAGGGAGCCTTTTCTCCCACTCTTGCCATTAAGCTGCTGTCTTTTACTCTTGGAGTAGATCCATTTAGTTTTGAGAGACTTACCATTTTTCCATCGCTCATTACAACACTGGCCTTTCACAGACAAGACTCGAGAGTCATGGAAAGTTGTGTGCTGTGCCACTGTTTCTGGGCCCCTAGTAAATCTATGGAAAAACTCACAATGTCTCGTAACGTCAGCCTGTGAAGGGGATTAAACGCAAATACACAGTTTATCCTTCTTTATTTTATGCTGAATTTTATATTAAGGAGGGCATTTCCCTGTCATGTTTCTCATCAAATAATCAAATATGACAGTCTCTAATTAGAATGTATCATTTACCAAAGTGAGCAACACCATGATGGGTTCTCAGGGGTATTAATGTACCTACTGTTTTGTTTGCAGAGTGGAGGACACAAAAGATCTTCTCGTTCTTCAGGACTTTGAGAATTTTCTCTGAGGGATGTGAGGAGAGGTGTCAAACTTTTCAGCACTTTTAGGTAACCAGCAATAGAAGCAGGGAATAAGGTCCAGCAAAAAAACTAAAATAAAATAGAGCAAAAAACTCGTGAAGCCATGGTTTAATGAGAATTTAGAAGCACTAACTTGAATAATAACCCGCTGCAACAGTGTAAAAGTAACCCGGAGTCAGACCTACTTCTCCCATATTAGCAAATTAGAATCACAAACTTGGCTTTATTAGATTCTTCAAGGCATTTTGAAGACACAAGATTGTAAATTAGTAACTATAACAAATTTGATAGTTTCCACTGTATTGTCCAATAGTGAAAACATAGTTTTATCAGTCATTATCCATGGATCAGGAGGCCCTGGCTGGTGAAACTGAATATTTGCATATTCAAGTGTGTAGAGTTGCATTCAAACTATTTTAAGGTATGAGCAAATTATTCTTACAAGAATGTGTTTTAAGGGTGAAATCTTTGGAATACGAAGGGCCTTTAATACTGTAATAAGTTATAAAACCAAAACAAAGACAACTGATTTCTTATATTTATTTAATTTCTTTGAGAAAATTATATATATATTTAAAAGATTCTACCTGGGATAACAAAGTTTTCCATTTTTAATTTGTAAGATTTTTATTCATATTTCCCCCTAATATGCACATATTATAAGACTTTCATAAATATGAGAAAGATTGCTGAATGCAAGATTGGGAACAAATTCCATGACTCGATGGCAGCGAAGTTTGGGAATGAAGCCTTCGAGTCAGTATGAAAAACATTCCATTATTTGCTTGGACCATTGTGCTGTAATGGCTGCCAATTTGGCCGGTTAAATGGAACAATATTACCCCACTTTTTCCAGAACTTTCTGCATGCACAATCTTTGGGTTTGATTGGTTTGCAATTTTGCAGACAGTTGTTCTGGTCTTTAACTGCTGTCTGACATAGCTGTTATAAAAGATAAAAGCAAACCAGTCACAAGGTTTTAGAAAAAAAAAAGTGTATTTGAACAACTAAAGTGAACATTACACGATGAGTTCATACAATGTTTTTACTGTACAGTCTATTCATGTTTAATTCACACATAGGTAGTAATTACAAATTTAGCATATAAATAATATTCAGAATTTTAAAGTAAAAGTCAGCTGGGAAAGAACAGTGACTCAGAACTTGGAATGAGTTCCTCGCCCTCTATTTCACTTAACAGGAATCTTAATTTCAGCCAAAGTAAGACATTTTAACAGTACTAGAAAGTGTGAGAAATTCACAGAGTTCTGAGGAACACTAGAAGCTTGACTGCAGCTATTCATGATCTCACATTTTACCAAGCAGTAGCCCCCAGTGGTTATTTACAATGGATATAAAGTTGTTCTTTCAAAGACTTGTGGTTTAGGTTCATCTACAAAGTCAATATCAAAAGAAAATCTAAGTGTTTGGGCAGCTGTTACATAATTAGATATATAATACAGATTCTCATGGTATTAACTTTTTGTACACTCGTCTGTGCTCAGGCACCAGGAGATTGAATGACTTTTGCTTCTCGGTTTTAGCCATCATCATTGGCCATCCGAAGACTTCTCACTGCGGACTACCTTCCATTTGGTTTTCATTGGTATCGCCCAATTGGCAGAGACTGCAGGCATATGAAACTGGTGGGGTACTGGCCAAGGATGACGGGATTTCCATCCATACGGATCTCGTTCATGTTGGGGCGGATGTAGTACGTGTCGTTACTTTTGCAGAAGGTGTCCGGGGTCACGCTTGAAATGTTATTGTTCTGAAAACACAGCGGTAGAGACGTTTAGACTCTTTCAAGACATTGTGGATTGTGTAATAATCTTTGTATGATTTTCAACTTTCTAACCTGAACGTGAAGTGTGCGGACAGTCTCTGGAATGAGAGGAACGGCCTCCAGTTCATTATGAGCAAGATACAGATGTGCCAGTTTGCTTAATTTCTGGAAGCAAAGAAGTTCAGAATTCTAAGTCAAAATTTTAAGAGCAACAGGGTTTTGGCAAAAAGACTAGAAATGAAGGCCTTTAAAAAGTCACTTCAGAATGTTTAAGACCAAAAACAAAAGGTTGTGGGTTGGCTAGTAGTGTTTTCAAACATTGGCTCTTTACCTTGAAAGCGTTTGACTTGATTCCTTTGGTCCTCAGTTTGTTGTGATTAGCATTGAAGGAGACTAATTTGGCAGGAAGCATTGGTAACTTGACCAGCTGGTTTTCGGCTAGCGAGAGCTCCTCTAGCATGGTAAGCTTAGCAAATGCACCATCTTCAATCTCAGAAATGATGTTTCCAGTGAAGTCGATTCTCTTCAGAGTCACTACAGTAGATGAATGGAAATGGACAGAAGAGCATTTCATTTATAATGTGAAGGTTAAGCAAAGTATATTTTAAACAACTGGACAGTTTGGCTCAGAAATTACAAAATTTTACAAAGTTTGTGTGTTTTATTAGCGTCAAGTGTACATATCATATAGATATATATATTCAATATTATAATATGCATTTTGGCAGTAGAGGACTACACTTCTGTTTCTTAGTTATAGTGGTTTTCTGTTCGTTTTGGTTTATAAGATAATATTATAGTGTTTTGAAAGCCTTTGATGCATGGGACCCTTGAAAGCTCTTACTTGTCCCTCTAGCTATCTTTGTCGTACCCATGATGCACTGCTGCAAACAGATTAGTAAAGCACGTGCATTTTTTTTGTCAACACGCATATTGTGAAGGATGTTGTGGTTCAGATTTGTTATCAATGTCTGTATGCAACGGAAGAGCTCACAATCTCATGCGACCACATTGCGGTTTGTATATCATGTCCCTTAACATTTGGAAATCTTTTGGGTGAAAAGGATTCTGGGTTGTTTCTGAAAAGAAGCAGCTGTTTGCCTCCTGCTCTCCTCCGGGGTAATCCCTTATCCTGTCTACAAGAATTGTATTTGTTCCCCCAACAGAAAAGGGCGGTCAACAGGAATGCCAGAGCAAGTCAAGTCAGGAAGAACTCACCGATATCTCCGAAATCTTTGGCTGTTATCTTTTTTATCTTGTTGTACCGAGCGTAGAGGTAGTTTGTCTCCTTTGGCAGAGTAGGCACCGATGTCATATCTGGGTCGACCTCCTCGCAGTAGACAGATCCAGTTAGACACACACACAGTAGACAAGTTGGAAGGTCTGGAACATGTACAAGATTTTATTCATAATGGGGAAGTTAATGAAACTAGGTGGATAGGCAAACACATGTTGCTTCTTTTCTTTACCACTTCCCACTCACTCAATGAACAAATAAAGCCTCTTGTGAGCAACATGTGGTTTTTAAAAAGAGCCCATCACTCATTCCTTTCCGACAGTTTACCAGGCGTCAGTTGTTCATTACCTGAAGGGTCTCCTCCAGGCGGCAATGGGGTAGAGTCATCAGGGGTGTCGGCAGGCAGAAGGGCTCTCTGTAAAATGGCTTCATTAGTTGGTACATTTGGTTTTTTGACAAGAATAACACATTCAGGTAGAACATCTGCTTCCTAGCCTTTGAATTAGTAATTTAAGACAAAAAGTTTGCTCAAAGATAAATATTCTGCTGTAATGTTGTTTCAAACATATGGAAGTCCATTTCCTCCACTGAATAAAAAATAAATTAGGTAAGTGTGGCTTTTTATCTTACAGTTCTGCCGTTTTTCTCGCATTTGTATATCAGATATCAGTTTATATCTCCCAATTCTGACTTCTTCTGGAAATTGTAAGTTTAAATCTTGCATTTTTGATAAAAAGATTCAGAATTGCGAGATTTAAACTTACAGTTCTGAGAAAAAGTCAGAATTGTGTGATATAAACGCGCAATTATGAGAAATAAAGTCAGAATCGCAAGTCTTTTTCCCCCTCAGAATTGGACTTTATATCTCATAAATCTTGTATCTCGTAAATCTTATGTCTCACAATTTGGAGAAGAAATCTGAATTGCAAGAAAAAAATCAGAATTTTGAAATAAAAAGTTGCAATTACCTTTTTTTGTATTAAAAAATATATATAATTAATTCAGTATGCAAACCTGTATATGGAATTAGCCACAAAATAAAAGAGGTTTTTCTGACTTTTTTCTCGCAGTGGCATGTTTATATATTACAATTCTGACTTTGTTCCTTACAGTTCTGATGACATTTCTCAAAATTGTGAGATATAAAGTCCAAATAGACCAAGCTGAAAAAAAAGACTATTTTCTTACAATTGTGAGTTTATATCTCACAAGCATAGAGAGATATAAAAACTCAACATTTTGAGAAAAAATTAGAATTGTGTTCTAAATTTAGAGTTTATATCACACAATTCTGACGTTAGAACTTGTAATTCTGAAGAAAAGTCACGAAAGGTCTGAATTGTGAGATTTTTTATTTTTATTCAGTAGCGGAAATGCTTCCATACCTGTGTGACTTTCTTCTGTAGAAATTCTCATGGATGGAGAAACTCCTGTGTATCCAGATACAATAAAGGATAGCCTAACTGAAGTCATCAAGTTTCATAAGACCATAAAAGTTTAAAAAGAGTGACTAGAGAGCTTTTTAAGTCTTTTTAAGCCATTTTTAGAACTTTACATGAAAAAATACATTTATCTTATTCATTGACAACACTCCCCTCCAGGGAACTGTTTTTTTTGAGTAATGACTTTAATTTGTATCTTTTCATCAGGAGATGTGCAATAAAGCACATGAGTGTTAAGGGAAATATTTATGGCACTTTAGGCATATTTGTTTGCATGCTTTTTAAAGATTGGAAGCTTTAAAAACATATTTTGTGTTTCATGGACGAAAGAAACTCATGACATGATGGTGAGAAAATGATGACTTATTTTTTGAGTAAAACTACTCCTTTTACATCCTGTTCATGAATAACTGTTATCTCTTTTGGCATGTTGGGACGAGCATCTGTTTGGACCTGTGTGTCTTCAGGCGTCTGTTAAATCACCCTGACAGTGTCTGACCCCATGAGTTAGCGTGAAGCTGTGGGTGGGAGAATTTGAGCCTGAGGGAACTCCTCCAGAACAGATCGCTGACTAATCAGAGCCTCCACACAGTGCCGGGCAGCTGTTGGGTTTTGTTTATTTGAACGAAACTGTGTGGTTTCAAACCTGTCAGTGTACGGAAATAATCTGGTTTTATGGTGGTATTGTAACATATGTAGATCTGTAAATGTGCGGTATAATTTAGTTAAGCTAAAGCAAATACATTTTAAAAGTAACAGTTTACTGGAAATTTGAATATACATGTAGTTTTGAATCATTAGTTACATTGAACAGTATAATATATATATATATATATATATATATATATATATATATATATATATATATATATATATATATATATATATATATATATAAATCAGTTGCAACGCCATAAATAATCTTAGTACTAAATATTTAGTGACATGTTTGTTTGTTAATTGGTTAGTTTTTATAGTATATATTATATTATTTGTTTTTGGTATATATATATATATTTTTTTTTTTGTTGTTGTTGTAAATATACATTTTACATATTGCATTAGATTTAATGTGTCATATGTGGTTTAGCTGAATGTTGAAATGGGTAAAAGTTCAGTTAAGCTTAATGGAAATGAAATCAAATTAACAAACTTTTTTAAAACAGCATATATAAATTGGAAAAGCAGTAGACAAAAACAAACCCATTTCTAAATAATCAGTTCTGTCAGCCCCTGTGTAAAATAACAATTAACCATGGAATAAAAATACAACATTTACCTTATTCCTCTGTGCCCTCACATCGGTTTCCTCAGTAAGTGCTACATCCTGCAGTCTGTGATGCCTGTGAGTGTGATAGTGTGCACCAGATGCTGAGAGCACCCAGGATGCAAATATGACTGCTGATACGAGCATTCGCTGCCTCGTCCCCATTGTATCTAAAGACTCTGGATGTGTTCTGCCACGTTAAAGAGCAGAAGCGCAGTGCAGGCAGTGGTTGGCTATTTTCTTGGTGCCTGTGAGTAAAATGTGATCTGTCAAATCAGGATTTTAAGCCCCACCACAGGCTGCCAGAGGAGATCCTTAAGTGGGAGTTTATGGAACAGACCTTAACCCTTCGCATTCCCATCTGAGCTGATCAGACCACTGTGTTGCCTGCAGGGTTTGGCCATGTTTGTGGTCCACTGGGGAAAAAAACAGTTCGTAAAACAGAGCAGAAGGCAATGAAAAGGACTGTTAGTTTTGCTTTGTAGCTCAGTTTGCTGATCTCTTGGAATATTGAGGCATGTTTGGCTCTTCTTTCATTCTCTGCTTTTCTAATAAATCTTTAGGCTTCTCAGAGAAGCTTAGAGACAGTGGGAGGACAATGGTAACACAGAAATTTGACAGGACATCAGGATAGATCAGATCCAGATTCTTTGATTATAGTTGTCCATCTTTCAATAGCCTTGCTGTATTGTTAATTTTAATTTTGGCTTCGTGTTGGATCCAGCTTTGTTAGCATTTTACAGTGCATTCACTAGTAAAAAAAAGAGTAGCTGGATTAGTTTTGCAGGAATCTGCAGCAAGATAATGGGTGGACAGTGGTAATTGAGATAGATTGTGGGACATTAGGATCCGAATTTAACAAATTCTTTAATTAGAGTTCTCCATCTCTACATATCCCAACTGTGATTTAAAGTGATTTATTTACAGTTTGTTTGTGTCATTTACAAGTTTGCCTAGATACATTTCATTAAAACCAAATACAATGCATTACAAAAGTACAACAAAGCCCCTCTATAAAACAGACACTTAAAGATTAAAGTGAAGAAAAACATGTTTAATAGGAAACATGTGAGTGATTTAGTCTCCTTTTTGCACCTCAAGACAAGACGAAAGGCACCTTGGCCCCTCTCGAAATAAACTTGTAAGAGATGGAAATAGAGTATGAATAACATTACAGGTGTGTTAACAATTATGCCAACCTGTAAAAAGTTACTGTACTAGGAAAGGGGCCAGATACTGCTACGGCCAGATGTTTTTAAACTGCTGGTCCTCTGTGGTTAATTTCTCTGTCAAGGTGGTTTCTTCACCACATGACTTGATTTGGAGGATTACAAAAATGTAAACATAAGCCCTGTACACAAAAAAAAAAAAAATATTTTCATAATTAATTAGTTTAACCACTAGTTCATCATAGAAGTCTGAATAATTAGTAGAGATCAACCAAACTAAGCAATAATTTATTTATTACCAAATAATCTGATTTCATTAATTACTCACCCTCGTGTTGTTCTAAACCAGTAAGATCTTCGTTCATCTTCAGAAGATATTTTTGATGAAATCCGAGAGCTTTCTGACCCTCCATAGACAGCAATGCAACTGACACATTCAAGGCCCAGAAAGGTGGACATCGTTTAAAAAAATCCTTGTGACATCAGTGGTTCAACCGTTATTTTATGAAGGTACGAGAATACTCTCTGTGCACGATGAAAACAAAAATAATGACTTCATTCAACAATTTATGGGCTTTCATGTCAGAATCCGACGTGTGATCATAACAATACCACAATGCATCTGGGTTCTTTGTCAGACTTGCAGCGGAGCATGACATGGAACAGAAGAAATAGTTGAATAAAGTTTTTTTTTTTTTTTTTTTTCTTTGCACACAAAAAGTATTCTTGTAGCTTCATAAAATTAAGGTTGAACAACTGATGTCAAATGGTTAATTTTAACAAAGTCCTTACTACCTTTCTGGGTCTTGAATGAGGTAGTTGTGTCACTGTCTATGCGGCGTCAGAAAGCTCTTGGATTTCATCAAAAATATCTTAATTTGTGTTCCAAAAATTAACAAAGGATTTACACCATGTTCTAAACACACATGCCGAAACGCGATAATAGATATCTTTTTCACGTTAATCACAGTTTTTGTCCTAACCAGCAACGACGACGACACCAAAAATGTATATTTTAGAAATGGTTTATATTTCTGCAATGTCATGGTTGGAGCAACAACAAACAAACTAGGTATTGATTATATTCTTTATTCAATGTTAAAAGTGTCTAATGTGAGTTTGAAAATATTCATCACATTTATTGTCATAATAAAAGTCACAACATAGTTTACCTCAGATCTTGAAAACAAATTCAAGCAAACATGTACGTTAAAACTGCGAACTCAAAGCGAATCCACATCCTTATTCCAAAACAAAGATGGTATCAGTCAGTATGTGCATTTAATGATGTTAAAAAGGTTTAATATTTATGAAATGGGATATAAATAAACATATCCATTTTGTTACCATCTTCCAGAAAGTGCCCTCCCACACATGCTTTTATTGGCCCTGATATCTGATAGATTCTGTTGCATCACATTTTCATATTATGTCTGGTGTGGACAGCCAAATTGTTTGTCACTGGAATCTTGTCGCATTGTGTGTAGTGTGTAGGTTTGGAACAATGTGATGGTGAATGACAGAATTTTAACTTTTTAGTAAACTATCCCTTTAAATTAATCTACTAATAAATGCCACCATTTGGGCGAGTCTTTCAATTATAGTGCCCAAGGTCTTTAACAGGATGTTTATTTAATTCAATTAAAACTCATTGCTATATTGTTTATTTTTCTTTTTGCTTTGTGTCGGATCCTTATACTTTTCCAGCTTTGGTAGCATTTTACAGTTATTTCACCATAAAAAAAGAGTAGCTTTGTTATCTGTTACATTTGCTGGAATTCACATGCATTGCAATGCTGCTTATTGTATTTATGGAGAGAAAAGTGACAGTGTGCAAAACAAAGCTATCTTTAAATCAGAACTTTCCATACGTTGCAATTCAGTTTTGCCCAGAGTGAGATGCATAACCATGCAAGCAGAAAATCAAATAGAAATTTCAAGCAGCAATGAACGGAATGTTTACTAATACCTGTATTTTCAATAATATTTCAATATTATAAATCCTCTTTTATTCTTTGAATACTGAGTAGTTTGGTGTGTTGAACTAGGACGCATCTCAAAAATCAATCTAATCTATCAAGTCGATAGCCTTGTTGCCTTTGGTAATTCGGGTTTCACATATTTTTTAAGTTTCTGAGTCCTCTTCATCGTCCTTTCTTTGGTTTCCATAAAATATCATTTACAGCCTTGGGAAACATCTGTAAGCACTGTAGTCTACTGGTCCTCTCAGCTTATTGTTGTCGAGACGTATATAGGTCAGCATCGTAGGGTTCCCAAGATCCAGTGATGGACACATCAGAGAGATATTCAGATCTGCAAAGAGACATATCTCGTTATTTGAGTGATTTAAGGATGTGGTGGTTAACATTTCTTGAAGAGACCTTTTGTTTTATTCTACAGCATGTGTGCCTTTAAGTTTAATACTACCTTTAAAGTCATTGTGGTTTAGATAAAGATGTTCCAAGGTCCTGGGAACAAAAAACGGGTTGGAGAGCTGGTTATGGCCCAATTTGGAGCTCCATCAGTTTGGACAGGTTAAAGGCACTGTATGCAATGGATTTGAGTTTATTGTGCGACATGCGAAGAGATAAAAGATTAGGAGTCTTCTTAGAGTAGCCCTCCGGTATGGAGGCGATTGAGTTGTTTTCCAGCTATATCTGTTGGATCGATTCTGGAAGGTCTGCTGGCATAGACTTGAGCTTATTGTTGCACATGTTGATTTGCATGAGGCTCTTCATGCCAGATAGGATCTTTCATTTAATACTTGCATCTGTTAGTCTGTTGCTGCACAAATCCAGCACTGTAAGTGTCATAAGCTTGCGTGTGGCGTCAGCTGGTATCTTTGAAATTTTATTAAAGCCCAGATGAAGCCTCTTAAGAGTTTTTGGCAGAGGAGTAGGAATGTCTTCCAGATTATTATGCTCAAGGTGTAACTGAAGGAGTACACTAAAGACATCTTTATCCACCTTAGATGATTGGATCTTGTTGTAGTTGAGGTTGATTTCCCTCAGGGACGTGGCATTGATGAAAGGCTTTGAAGTTATCACTTCTATGTCATTATGCTGGATGTACAAGTGGCGGATGTGTCTAGGGATGTTGGGAATCAATCGCCTTGGGGTTTTGGTTGCAATACATGGCAATAGGATAGGCAGAAACACTCACTAAAGCACAGAAAGGTGTTAAAATACAGAAAGTTGAGGAACTTCAGGTGAAGAGCCATCTGTGATCAAAAAGACAACTTCAAAGTCTTGAGAAAGTACCAGAACTCCAGAAAGCAAAAGCAGAGATGGTATTGTCAAGATGTGTGATGGTTTCATGGTTTAGTTGGTTTTTCCCTTTAACCTGTTTAGGACAGACACAAAAATGTATTGTATATTGAAAATTAGAACACGGTTATTAGGAATGCTAATGCTAAACTTTGTTAACATTGATAACATTGATTTAACAGTCTTAACTAGTGGTCAAACGATATATATCGCTGAGACCGATATATCGGCTGATATTTGAATTTTTTTTAAATATCGGCATTGGCCGATAAGCTTTTCTGCTCTATGTGTTCGAGCGGGACTTTTATTTTGACGGCGCTGAGAGCGGCAGCGTCTGAGTGCACACAGTGCATACACTGTTTCTCTTGTTCGTCGTTTTTAACAGTTCTGTTTAATGCGGATAGAAGTCTGTCTAATGATCAGATAAACAAAGGAATTAATGTATACAGAAAGTAGTATAACAATTTATTTGATATTAGGCCTATTAGTAATAGAAAGGCAAACATTTGCATACTTTCTCGTTTGCCGTCAGCATTAAGTAAATTTGCATTTATATAGTTTAAACAAATCTTTGAATGACTAATGAACATTTAGCTTCACAAACCTTGCAAAACTCCAGCTGTGAAATCTTCTTAAGTTTGCATTTTTATCCAGCATGATCGCCAGTTCTCTGTGTGACGTTCAGTCCGTGTGAATTCAGTGCTTTAAATTTGTGATTTCAAATTATGCTGCACTTTATGCATTCGCCCACTGTCATATTTAGGTCATTTTCACTGTGTGCTGTATGTAAAATGAGTGTTACCCTGGCTTTATTTGAAAAATATTTCCCTATGCACAAAAACTTCCCAGAATACTGAGTGCCCTAGTGCCCTTTTTTTTGTATTATAATTTTATTAAATATTTATTTATTTGTGAAAAATACTGTCATCTAAAGTATGTTTCTTTTACACATCTAATTTTTAATCCATTGTCAAATGATTTCAAATTTCTTAAATATTAATAATAATAATAGAAAAAATGATATCGGCTATCCCCTCCCCCCCCCTGCTTCGGCATCGGCTGTCAAGAAACACATATCGGTTGACCACTAGTCTTAAATGACTGAAATAATCAATATAATAGTAATATCTTCAATATTATATTACACTACTCTTTAATGTGGACTGGGTTTCACCAAAAAACTGAAATAGAAATGTGAATAGAAAGTGATTGCAGCTGAAATAATCCAAAATGAGATTTCAAGACTCACGTTTTTGCTCTGCTTAAGCGGTTTGGTGCTCAACTAAAACAAACTAAACTAAACACCTCTGATTGCGCATACTTTGGGAAATATGACATTTTTTCTGTAAATGTTGATATTTGTTTAGCGTTGTAATGTCTGGGATCAATTATCTCAGCAGGGGTTTTACCGTAGGTGAAACCTCACTGGTTGACTAAGCTAGTATTAATAGATATTTATGTTTTTTTTTCCTTCTAAACAAAAACAACCATTTTGGAGAGGCAGACACACCCTTGCAATATGAAAGAACTCTGTCTTCTTGTTAATGTGTAATATTCTCCTACACTTTCAGTTTGGTCATAGTTATAATATGAGCTGGCAAAGCAGCTAGAAAAGTGATCCAGAAAATACAGCGGGTTAAAAATTATTTTTAAATCTAATTTAAATTCTGTAACTGCTCAGTATGACATAGTTTCTCTCTGTAGCCATTTCCTTGTCTTCTGCAGAACTTTGATTGCTGTGCTGGCTACGATTTTAACATTTCTCCATTAAAAATGTGAAGTTCGTTTTCATTAAGCAATCAAAGTAATCCCTTTCATAGTTGAAAACGACATCTGGAGGAGTGTTTCGATTTTAATTGGCCTTTTGAATGTGATAAAAAAAAATTTTTTACATTAATTGAATTTAGAATATAGGTTGCTTAAAATTAAGAGAAATATGAATATATCTATTTATATTTATGCTTAAAGCAGTTCGTTTTGCAGACATGAATTTGAATGATATAAAATCGGTCTTAAAGTAGTTCCCTTATTTCAGTGTCAGTGTACGATCTTTAAAATCGTGATGTCATACCTGTGGGGTCGTTTTTCTCTCAGTGGGAGGCCGAGCACCCAAGGTGAAACCCAGCAGCAGAGGACCCCTTCGACTTGAACTCATTTTCTCCTGGGACAAGCGTGAACGATTACGCTGTGGTTTCCCCTGCAGCAGCATCGGGCGTTTGGGGAGAGATCGAGATCTTCCTCTTTTACCGTGGAAATGATTCTGGAAGCGTTTGGTTGCATGTGTTCGGTGGCCTCAGTAAAGCCTCGTGGTCTCATCTGATTCTTCTTTTTCCCCCTTTTGTTGCGTTGAAGTGAATTTAAAGTTTCCAGACATTGTTCAGGAAGGAATGGCCTAGCATCCAGTCCATTGGACAGTGAAAACTGAACCCGCAAAATTAAGGCCAGACTCATACAGGTGTCGCACTATTGCAGCTGATGTTAAAGTGTTACATTTACTCTCTCTGTCTCTGTATAATAAATATTATAGAATATACTGTATGTATATAGTAAATGAAAACCAGAACTAGCTAGTATTCCTCAAAAATGATTTATTAAGTGAGAAGGAAGACGACAGTCGGCAAAACTGGCCTGAAAGGCATTGGCGATAATTAAGTGGGTTCAATTTAATTGGTTTAGACATTTCTAGCTCGCTTTATGGAGGCCTTCTGCAACATGACTACTTTTTCCAGTCCTTGTACTGTATCGGAGTTAAACCACAGACGGTCTCTCAGGACCCGTCTACAGAGTGGCGTTTTTTGGTTTTTCAGAGTTGGCTAGACAGACCCCTCAGCACTCATTCTGTCAGCTGGAAGATTTGTTTTCGCTGCTGCCCACATGGCAGACGCTGAGAAGTCTCTGCAGCATGAACGCTGCTGCGGGTTGACACACATAAAAAAAGAACCATCAGGATTGCGATCCCAAGAGGTTATTTTGGGGCCGTTTTTTGTGAGGAAGGGGCTAAAACTGAGTGAAATAAAAGCTTTATTGTGTTGGAAAGCCATATTTTTCCCAGTCTTTGATAAACTTCAGCCTGGCTTATTGGTTGTAAATATGTGGCTTTAAAAGAGCTTGGGAAAGATGAGCAATTGCGTCCAATCCACACAAGCATGGGCACATGCATTGCATTTTAATTGTCACACTTGTGCTTTCTTGACTAGGAATTGCAAATATACGTTTGCAATCACATTTGAGTTTTTACTGCAGTGCTTCAATGCCTGTAAATCTTAATGATGGGTGTTCGGAAATTCGATAGTTGATTCTAATTAGTTGTATTTAAAGTTAACTTATACAGTTGAAGCATTGAAGAAAGAGACTTTAGGGTGCTTTCACACTAGCACTTTTGGTGCGCACCCGGGTTTGATTGGCGTCAGAGTTTGGTTAGTTTGGATGTTCGTTCCCGACTCCGCTAAAAAGATAGAGTAGAGTGAACTCCGGTACGGTTCGCTGCTGATGTGAACAAAGTCGATAAAAATGAGTGTTTGTGTGTGAAAAGCTGACGTGACTGATGTGCTGCTATGTGAGCTGTATGTAGCATTTCTGTTCGCCCTTCAGCATTCTTTAAAGAATTTGCAGTTCCTTTGTAAGACGTAATTGTTATTATGTACTGGAGATTTGGAAACAAAACAAACGTTACAAAAACATAAATATATTTTAAGAAAGAAGTGCGCAACTGTGCATTTTTCTGCCTTCTCCAGCGCCATCGTTATTAAGCAGTAGAGTAAACAGCTTCTGGCTTGTTGACGCAAACGAACTGTGCTTCGGTCCCAAATATAGTAATATGAACACAGTCCAGCGGGGGCAGGGAGAGCAATCAAACTCAGTTTCGGATCAGGCAAGCGAACCAAGTGTGAAAGCGCTCTTCATTTAATGACTAAGGTACAATGTGGTGAATATTTTTCCAGTCAAATAAGAGTCTCAATCTTGACAGACACACAAAGTAGTCTTCATTTTTTATAGTTGTACCTGCATACAAGTACCATGAGTTGTATTTTATGGATCATTTGAAACTTTCAAAAAAACCTGAATCCACAAATGTGTGACTGAACAAAACAGGGTTTCAGAAATTTTATGGAAAATGTCCGGCGGAGGTAAGTCGTCTGGTGGCCCTCTTGAAGTCTGGCTGATAAAAACAAGCTGGGTGGTTGTTTTCTGCCTTAGTTCAAAGGTATTTACTCCGAAGGGAAATTGACTGGGGGGAAAAAAGCACGAGGTGTGTTTAAGAAAACTCTAAACTAGACCTAGATTCAGTTCTTCATAGCTCAGACTCTACACAAGTTGACTTCACGTTTGCAAGACGTGTACAGTTCGAGACCCCAAAACCAATTACTAGCTCAAAATAAACCTTAACATTGAAAAATAGGTTTGATTAATCCGATGGCTCAAACTACAATAATGTTTGAAAATATCCCATATGTAATGATGATTGATTCATCACAGAAGTGGAAACTGTGCAGAATTGTTCACATCTGAGGGTTTTACGCTAATTGTGATGTATCGGGCTAGCTTTAAAGCGTTTCAAATGTGTGTGTCCGAATCCCTCAGGTGTTTTCTGGGGCTCAGAGATCTAAATGATCCAAACCTGTTGTGAGTTTTTTTTGGAGACGGCGGTATGCAAGACGTGGCAGCAGAAGATCAGGCCAACCTGAAGATTTGTTCCATATGTTTCCTGAGCAGAGCCTCTCTCTCTCTCTCTAGCCTCCACCCCTCTATGTTGTTTTTTCCCCCACTTCTTAACCCGTTCAGACCCAAATTAAATTCCAGGGATACAAAACAACAAGAAATTGTTTTTAATTAAATAATATAAATTATGTAATATTACTCCACTATTTAATCCAGTATTTATTACTCCATTTGTCTGTTTATGCGTTTGTACCTTATGTTGTTCTACCAGTAGGTGGCAGCACATAACTGTCTTTATGAGTGAATTATTGTGTACATGTACAGTTACAGTTGTAGGGCCTTATTATTTCCTCAGTGCAGAAAACGCAGACGAGATCATTGAATCCAGTCATAAAAATGTAATTTTCTGTATAACACAGAGTGTCACTGAATATGCCGTATTTGGAATGGAGACATGAAAAGTAGGTCATTACACTTATGTCAAAACTCAATATGGATTAGTGTCTGAATATTAAGCTGCAGATATAATATTTAAATATAAATCCTGCGTTTTCTGTGTTTTGAATGAATGATGCAGACACAGATTTTCATGAATTACACACATACTGAAGTGTGCATGATTGAAGTGCTCAATGAGTTTTCAGATATGAGAACAGGAACACATGAACATAATCTCTAGAACTACTCTATGAGTCTCGTCTTGAGTATTTTACCATTTCTTTTGAGAAAAACTATCATCATATCATATACAAACAAAAATGTATAGGTCTTCTCAGCAAACTTTCAAAATAAAAGTTTTGTTGAACTTGAAGAAATTTTGACAGAAATAGTAATACCACTACGAAAATTATTGTTTACAATTTTGTAAGGATTATTTAATAATAAAAAAAATAGAAATACACAATGCAGTATTTTTTTTTTTTTTTTAAATAGTCAAATAATACATTCTTTTTTATAAAATCAATTATTTAGATTATTACAATTTTAAGAATTATTATAATTGAATCTAGAAAATTAATGGAAAACAGAATTTAGTAAAAAAAATGAAGTGTAAAAGAGTTTTACGATTTAAATTCATTAGACATGCTTTTTGATTAATTAACTTTAATTGAACCATTAAAACTGAGTCTGAAAAATTTTAATGGAAAAAATGGAATCTAAATTAATTTGGAATAAAAATTAATTAAATTAAAAAAAATAAAAAATAAAAATAAGAAGAAATTTGGGGAATAAAATAACACAGGGCCCTATAGTTGAGCCACAGAGGATTTTTGTTGAGCTATAGTCTCTATGCTAAATTAAATAAATACTGTCGTGATTATTTACTTTGCTTGTGTTGCATTCGCTGTGCATGCTCTTTGTTTTTTTTTGAGCGAGTGCACAATGCGATCAACATGCATACATGATGAACAAAATTATATTATCCACGACTGGTTCAGTTTCTGTAGGACTAATGCGTTTACAGGTTGCCATGCTTCATTCAGTTGTATACTTGTATAGTTATATAACATAATGATTTAACTTGATTTCAACAAGACATCACTATTGCCTGCCTATATTAAGCCCAGTATCCTTCCATGGAGTCATTATTTTGCTGCTTTTACTGAATTATCCTTACACAAGTCTCCATCTGCTGGTATTCTGTCTTATTGCTGGACAGATGTACACATTCTGAGGCCAAACAGATGTACTGTTTTATACTTTCTTTATTTTTCAAAGGAAACAATATCTGAATTGGAAACAAATAACACAGCAACGCTGGCTAAGAAAGCACTTGCTGTAGGTACAGTTTCGCAAATGTCAGGGACGCTGTTGTGAAAACTGTAAGATTTCTGAGATCTGATGACAATGTCTACGTCCAATATTTCAGAGAAAACACTGGCAATGAATAAAAAGTTATATAATGAAACTCTAGCATGCAATATTAGATTTGTTATCACTAAAACCGTTAATAAGCACCAATGAATAATGCCCATTCTCTAAAATACAAGAAGTAGAACAATAAACACGCTGGCCTTGTACGTTTATTTATTTTTCTTAGATTCTAGACAGCCAAGCAAAAAAAAATAAAAATTGAGACCTTCAATACATGGGAAGAAATTTATTTAGCACCTGATCTGAATTAAAATGGTTCTTCTGTCATTATAAGGAGTAGAAAAGATTTCAGTGTAAACGATTAATAATGAAAGCCTATGTAACTATTGCACACAGTGTAGTTGATTCTGTCTTTACTGGAATTCAAAGTCTTCGAAATCCTCACCAAATTCAAGTAACGAGTCGGTAGCCACTGTGCGTACTCTTGGATTTTGGATAAGTTACGTTCTGTACTTCACCATGAGGACATGAAATGATCATTTATTACATTAGGGATGAAGTTCATGTCTAGTTATAATGCTTCCCTCTAGTGGAAACATGGTGCACATCGGTAGAGTTTCTCTCACTTTCTGTGGTTACCCAGTTGCACCGAATTGTGGCTGGAAACGCACCGGAAAGTGGGCGGCTGGATCTCCCAGTATTTCACTGGGTTTGCATATAAACTGATCCTAGTGTAGAGGGATTTCTTAACCCGGGTTCTCAAAGGGCAAAAGTCATTTACTCCAACATAACTGATGCTGTTGGCATGTAAGTACACCACCTAAAAGAGGAAGTGAAGGTGATTAAATCTCCATGCACTTGATGTGTACTCAATGAGCCAATTGCGTGCGTATTTGTGTTTTACCTGCAGATATTTCAGGCTGTTCAAGCCTGGGGGAACTTTCTTCAGTTTATTGTTATCCAGATGAATTTCTCTGACTTTGGAAATGGCATTGAGGCTTCCCGTTCTCCACAGACTTGATCTGATTGAAGTCGAGCCACAGCCTGGAGAAGACACCGCTCTTTAAGTCGAGTTCTCTTTTGGACCACAAGGCGGAGTTTGTTTACCTTACCTCTGTAGACGTTTCAGTCTCAAAAAATCCTCCGACTCTATTTTGGCAATCTTGTTATAGTCCAAGTGAAGTTCAGTGAGGGAGGATGGCAGATCTGTGGGATTTAGATGAATAAACATCTCTTTATGAGACTTATATGTTGTTTAGAAACCCTTTTTGCTCATAAATGGCACTTTTAACATTTAGTTTTGAAGAAGAAATTTGTAAGCACTTTTTAAGACTTTTTTTTCAGGTACAGAAGTCTTTCTTTTCTTTTTTTTTGTAAATGCATACCTTTAGGGATAGCTGTAAGCCTCGCTTCAGCTATTCTCAAGTAGAGGGTCGCCATGTCGTCAAAAGCCTCTGGGTCGATCCCGCTGTTTGCAATTGGATTTGCACTCAGTTCTAGAGATGCAAGGAAGAGAACCACTTGTTTTTCCAAGCAAATAGTCATTTACATTGGAAAATGTGACTTATAAAGTCATGGATCACTCCATGTTGGGTTTGAACCAATACCCAGAGTCGTATTTTTAACTATAATCTATTCAGATGTAATCTGTACATACTGAAGTCCCTGACCAGTTGATTGAATTAGCTTGTTCTTGTCAGACATAGAGCACAAGATCATTTATCTCATTATAAAACCAGATTTAACCAGGTCATGACGAACATCTCAATGTGTTGTAGCGTGTGCGCTAACTGCTTAGCATGACTCAGACCATGTTTATTTAAGGTCGTCACTTAGGAGACCTACCTAAAACATTTAGGTCTTGCATTCCTCTAAATGCTCCTTTTGGAAGTCGGCTGATCTTGTTGTCGTGCAGTCGCAGGGACTGAATGCTCGTGGGAAGGTTCTCAGGCATTTGTGTCAGCAGGTTGTATGACAGGTGGAGAATCTTGAGTTTGTTCATGTTGCGAAAGGCCTTTGGGTGAATTTTTGATATCTGGTTATTGAGCAGAAACAGGGCCTGCAAATACAGAAAGGGAATAAAAGAGGCATATAACCACAAACTTTATAGCTGCTATTTTAAAACAGAATTCCTCAACCAGTCAATCAGAATTGTAATATTTTTTATGACTTTGTACTTAAACAGTGGTTTTGTGGGATGTATTGCATGTTGTTGCATATTAAAATAAATGTCCAAGGTGGACATTTCTGTCTTTCTACCTGGCTAAGTTTATGAAGATGGACCAGCTATTATTGCAAATTAAATATCCTTATTTGAAGTATTTTTTGTAGATGACATAACCATAACAATACTAATAAAGTTTAAGATATGTTAATAAAAATTGTTTTGTGGTTGAACCCTGTTCTCAACTCTTGTCCTGACCATTAAAAAAAACCAACAACTCAAGATTATTTTAATTAATTTATTATTGGATAATCAGTTTTATATATTCTGGAATTTTCTGGAAAATCTGAAACAAATTTTGTCTTGTTGTTTGCAAGATGTGGGCTCTTTCTGTTTTTTATATTCTTGGTATTTCATTCCCTTTCTAGCTTTCTTGCTTAGCAAGAACATTTAACCGTTTTACCACTAATCATGAGCAAATATTTACCACAAGTATGGGACAGTCCCCAGTAAATGCAAATATCAATAACACTCAAATATGTGTCCAGACTTCCACATAATCCCTCTACCACTGCATGTCTCCAGATGTCCTTGTGTAAACCCAGTATAAAAACACACAACTCCTAGAAGCATTTGACGAGGGTGTTAACTGCTCACATAGAGATTATCCAGGCCTTTGAAATCATCTTCCTTGATCTCTGTGATGTCATTGTTTTGGAGATCGACGAGCAGCGTGTTTGCAGGAATGTCCTTTGGCACCTTGGTCAGACCTGTAAAAACAGAAAAAAAATTTTTAATAATAGACAGCTATAAAATGTTCATTACCTCAATCAGGCTGTCCTTCTTGAATGATCTGATTGAGTGAAATTTTATATGCTATAAATTCTTCTTTATTATAGTGATGTGCAAAGATGCACATTTTTGTGGGTTGCCTGAGGGACTAGCTGACAAATAAGTCATTATAATCCAGATCAGATGTGTTTCTTAGTCATCTACTTGCATTCAAAAACAGCAAGACAGAGCTCAATGGGACCTGACACAGAACGTGAATTTCTTGAGATGCTTTTTTAAAAATTACTTTTGTAATACATGTGCCGCTTTCTTATGAAAGTTTGTTTTTGCTACACTTCTGACTCCTTTTTTGCTCTTATTCTGAGCTTACATCTTAGACTTTTGTAAAACCAAAAAAATTATCACACACTTATGAGTTTTTCTTGCAACTGCGAGTTTATATCTCAGAATTCAGACTTTTCTTCTCAATATTGCGACTTCAGAATTGCGAGATTCACTTTTTTATTTATTCACGCAGCCGAAACAAACATCCATACTTTCTTAACGCATCTTAAAACGTCCGTCTTAATGTGCATAGCCACAAACCGTCTAACAGCTAAAATACAGTACGCTGTTAAATAAACATAAAATAAAAATAAACATTAAATAAAACATAAAAACAAAATTCTAAATCGTAGCTATGTGATACAAGACGGCGTCCTAAAATGACGAGTCAGACTCGAACTGTCTTTGTTGTTTAAAGTAGTATCATGTAGTTCTTACCCTGATCTGAACACTGCAGAACTTTCTTTGAGCACCGACACCCTTCGGGACAGTCCGAAACAAAGTTATCATCATAATTGTCGTAATCGTCATCGTCGACATCATCGTCGTCGTCGTCGTCATCGTCAAAATCACCCACGTCTTGTTGCATGATATCATGATGCTTGATGAAATCCATGACGTTGATATGCGTGTATGGTTTGGCGTGACATAACGTCAGCAGGGTGAGTAGTAAAAGTACCTTCATGGTGCAGCTTCAGTCATAAATGCTTTAGCCCTGCGAACATGAGCACAAGCGCTTTGACAAATTGTTCACATTTTGGCATGCAGATGTTACATTGTTTTGTATGTTCCACAGGTTGAAAAAAAAGTAAGTTGGATCCAAAGGCACCTGATTGGATTAGTAGTTAGCATCACAATGAAATGGGCCAATAGGAATTGATCACAGGTTAAAGAGAGTTATATTCTCACTGAATGAATTGCATAGCACTTTACAATAACTGTTGTAAAAGTTGTGCAATATTTTGGGCATCATTTGATTGTTTTTCAGTTGTTGTTGTTTTTTCGCTAGCTGCAAAATGTGGAGTCTGATTCAGTTCAGTTGCATTAATAATTAAGAGGACAAAATGTTAATGACTGCTGTAATTGTTTGCAAGAGAAGTTACAATAAACCAGCTGCACTTGAACAATTGTTTATAGAGCAATCTAGTTTATAGACGCCTTTAGGCATCAACGAATGAGAAGGTGGCTCACAGTTTATAGATATTTCTGATGCGATCCACATGACATGTGATGGCAACTAATCATTTGAAATTGGATTTGGTATGATTTTTTATATTTTACAACCATTTTATTATTTAAAATAGAAAAGAAACCCCTTTAGTAAAGAATAATAAAACTTAAATATTGTTTTAAAACAAGTCACAGATAAATTCTGATAAAGTCTGGTTTATTCAAACATAATATGAAATTGAGCTAACTTAATGAGGTGAAATCACTAAATCTAGAATCAGATAAAAGCAATTTACCTGATGAATCTGTATAATCCTGCTTCAAGTAAGCCTCCAGGGGTGAGATCAGTTTTTGTCGTCAGGATTTGTTGAGGCACAGGTTCTTAAATGCAGCGTGCACAAAAGCCGAAAGGTGGAGATCACACTCGTCAAAGCATGAGATCCTTGAATGAATGGGGATGGAAAAGATGCTGCTGGATCAAGGAGCAGATTGGGAATAAGGGGTAGGAACTCAACGCAGCTCTGCTGGATGCTTAACAAGCACTGAACACTCATTGTTACCGGCCGTATGTTTCTCATCAGCACTTGAAACGGGGCCAATTCTGTACGCCTAAATTTTCAATGGCCAGACTGGGGTATTCTCACTCTTTACATTGCCAGTGGGTGGACTTTTGACGTATTGAAATATTTTAGAGTGCATAATATTGCATAATTGGTGAGGTTATTTCTTGAGTTTCTAATTTTAGATAAAACACTCAATCTGGTGATGTAATGGCTTGATTGTGATATAAAATTGCCAGATGAAAATGGGGTTTTTAGTGAGAAATATAAATTAACTTAAATTGCTAGGCATTAAAAATAATTCTGCTTTACTTGAGATGAATCCCATCAGATTATTTAGAATGATTGATTGATTCAAGAACTGCCAGGAAGAGCAATAATTCACATTCACTTTTTTTGGAAGGGAAATGCATGTTATCCTGACTAAATCATTGTTGAATCGGTGTAAAATCTTGTAATTCCCATGTCGTTGGGGACCTTTAATCTCGACCTAAATGTTAGATAATAGCTTTTCCAGACTTGACGGTGCTGTTTGCTTACAGCAGCACAAAACGCAACCCCTCTCTATTCACGGGGCAGTACTGGTGGCGCCACATATGCTTGGTTTTGGCTGGGGGTTTTGAGATGATGGAAGTTCCTATGTCTCATGGTTTCTCCGTTCAGAGTCTCACTGGCCGGCATTCCTTCCGAAATGATAACCAACCTCAAACCAGTAAATGTTTGTGGTGTCAAGTTGGTGCCGTAAATTAAAATAATGTAGACACTATTACATATGCTAGATGTAAGGGGGAAATGGTTCAAGAATGTTTCAGAAAGAGTGATAAAATACCAATAATTTGGCTCAATCTGTCTCTAATTATTTATCTTTCATGCCCTCAGTCTTAATTGTTGTAAAGTTATGACATGCAAAACCATGTTAGAAATATCTCAACGTTGCAAAAACTTGTGCAGCCTTGAGATATGTTGGCGGTTTCACAGCTTTGCTGTTTAATGTATCTTTCTCTCTTTTTTTTTCCCCAGTGAAGCTGTGTCTCTATGGCTTATGTTATATAGATGTGAAAGAGAATTGGTTTAGGAAAGGTAGAAATGGCGTTACAAGTTTCAGGAAGGAGGATGAAATACCAATAATTTCCCTAAATCTTTCTCTAATTCTTTTGCCATTCACGCCTTCAATTGCATTTGTTGTAATGTGTAGGATCTCGTTGGTAATGTCTCAACCTTGCACATACTTGAGATATGTTGGCAGTTTTCCAAAGGTTTGCTTGTCCTCAAAATATATACAGCAAGTTCTAACAGTACCCAGACACCAGGAGAGGGTGGTTCAGCTGTTGATTATTTACCCCTCGAAATAAGATTGGATAAAAGCCATGTGACTAGTACATGAATCATGGATAGCTTCACGGAAAGCTTCTGAGATGATTCCCTTTCCAGGGTTTGTTTATTCTTTCCCCTCTTTTAAGTCGTAGCCTAAAATCATTGAAACCCCAATTCAACCTCAGAGGCATTTTTCAGCAGTCGTCCCCATTTCACTGGCGATGATGGAGTGAGAACTCGGAATCTTAGAAGAATCTCGGAAGGAACGGAAGACTATGATGTCATAGGCAGATCATTTACAGGGTTCATTAATGTGCTTCGGTCTGCAGTGATTCCATTCGCTCAGGACTTCTGTTGAGCACAGATGCTTTATACTAGGATATTTTGAGAAAGAAATACAATAGGCATTTTAGGAAATCTGTTTATGTGATAAGTTTAATTTAACTCTAACATCTGGGTAAAATAAGTGATTACGTGAAGAGAAAAATACATAGGAAAATGTTTAATTGAATCAGTATTGGTTTTCCCACTCAATTCTAAACTAGGCAAATACAAAACTTGAACCATGTAGATATCTTTCAATCATGCATCACAGTTCTCTCAGTAGTAAACGTCCTTTATTGGTCCTGCCTTAGTAAAATAAAAAAAAGTAAAAAAAATCCATTATGTAAGCATGTTGATTTTGGCTGCTTTCTTTTATAAACACTTAAGAAAACTCATGCATTCTGTTTTTCTTCACTACGACAGACAAACTTAATACTGTTATGACAAGAATAAGATACATCCCAACATAGAATACAAAGTTATAGTCTGCTCCTTTTTTTTTCCTCTTGAACTGTTATACAGTTGATTCATGCATCTTACAAAGACACGTCTAGACATGAGCGAACAACGACAGCGTTCTGCTATGAGCATTGAGCTGGTGATCATGTTCAGTCTTATCTGACTTATAAATGGAAGTTTATCAAACAAGACCTAAGCATAAGCATGCCAATTAGAGAGTCAATGACATTTATGGGACAATTTCTCTTTTTTGGGACAAAAAAAGTTATATTTTCATGATAACTGCACTTTTCACAGGTATCAACTTTATGTTTATGTTTACGGTCTTTAGTGGTTGTTACGAATATAATAATGGAACACAAGATTGCAGTTACTTAATCCTCTGAGGCTTTAAAACGACACTAGAGTAGGAGCGGACGCAGGAGAAAGCTGTTGGTGGGATTTTCCGGGGATCAAGGAAATTGTTCTCGAGGCGAAGGGCAACTAGATGAGAGTCATCGTCATTCAAGGGGTCACAGATGGCATCTTCTGATATGTGCCTGTTGGACAAAAAAACACTCAGGATCTCAAAGATTTGCATACATCACAAAGAAGAATCTATATTTTCTTGAATTGGGGTGCATCAATACAAAATTTCTGCACTGATACCATTTGTTAAGAATAACATCTGCTGATACTGATAGTTTGGTGCTTCTGCTTTTTATACCTTGTTTCAAATTAATGATAATTAATTTGAATTACACCACACAAAAACTTTTCTTCACACACAACCTTTTCCCAACCATTTGATTGACATGATATAGTCAGCCTTATAATAGCAGCAGTTTCTAAATAACTGGCCAATGTCTGATGTTTGTGCAGATAATAGTATTTATTGGCCAAAACTAATTATTGGATTGCACCCCTACTCTTGTATTCAGTTTCTTGTTTCTTACCACATTGGGAAGTAGTTTTTTTATTTATATTTATCATGAACCTTAAAGGGATAGTACACCCAAAAAATAAGAAATACACCATGATTTACTCACCCTCAAGACATCCTAGGTGCATATGATTTTATTCTTTCAGACAAATACAGTTGGAATTATATTTATAATGGCAGTGAATGGCTGCTGATATTCAATGGTCCAATTGAAGTCCAAAACAGTGCATCCATCCATTATAAAAAGAGCTCCAGGGGCTGAATAAAGGCCTTCTAAAGCAAAACGATGCATTTGAGTAAGAAAAATATTTGTATTTAAAACTTTATAAACAATAATCTCTAGCTTCTGCTGTCATATGTGCATTCACAAGAGAGTGATGTCCAGTGGATGATGTTGGATGAAGGTGTAGCGCAAGCTCTGCTGAGAAGTTACGAATGCAGAAGCACCCAGGAGAGAGCAAAACAAAACAAAAATTCATGAATTAGGAGGATTGTAAAAAAAATATTGTAGGATTTCAGTATGATCCAAGAGGAGTTTTTCCTTTGCTGTAAACAAAACTTGGTTTTTGTGAGACTAGCATATTCTCAGCGGAGTTTTTTGTATGCCTACATCACCCGCTAGACTCTCTGAACATGAGTATGATAGTTAGTGAAAGTTTGAGATTATGGTTTATTAAGTTTTAAATATAGATATTTTTCTTACACAAACGCATGAATTCACTTCAGGAGGTCTTTATTCACCCCCGAGCCATGTTAGGCACTTTTTTGGATGGATGCACTTTATTGGACTTCCTTTGGACTAATGAAAAAAAATAGCCATTCACTGCCATTATAAAGAGCCAGGACATTTTAAAATGTAATTCTGATTGGGAAAAAGTCATACACACCTAGGATTGCTTGAAGGTGAGTAATTCATGAGGTAATCTTAATTTTTGGATGAACTATCCCTTTGAATAAAAAAAACATCATTTGGCAATTGGCAAGGAAAATAAACTTCTTTTTCAAGATAAATTAAATAAATAAGTTGCTTTGAAGCTATGTAAATTGTCAAGTGCTATATAAATCTAAGATATTACTCAAAATCATAGACCACTGCTTCACAGGAAATTATGACAAACTCATTACTCTTTGCAAGAGGCAAGCAGTGTACCTTATTTTGTTGTTGTTAAGTCGTAGGAAATGTAACCCCGTCATCTCATTAATTCCCATCGGAATTGACGTAAGCTGGTTATGGTCTAGACAGAGTTCGGTCATAGTGTTGAAGGTGCCAAAGAAGGACTCTGGCTCAATAGCATCACCGTCCAGCTTGTTGTAAGAGAGGTAGAGGTACTCCAGGCCAGGCTCCATGTGTGCGAACACGTATCCTGGTATGCGTTCGATCTGGTTTCCAGCCAGCACCAGGTGAACCAGCGACTTTGGAAGGAAGGATGGAACCAGATAGAAGTTGTTGTGCGAGAGATCTACAGATTCCAGGTTCCTTTTAGATACAGTGAGAAAAGGCTAAGTGTTCATGTGTTTAAAAAAAGGGGGGAAATCCAGAAAGGGTTTTTTTACTTTTGTAAAATACACCACCTTTCAGTTCTTCCACAGAGCTATTGTGTTAAACTGTTGTGCCACTTTAGCATGCAATCTTTCAGTGCAAAAACATATTTACTAACCACTAAAAATTCATTGGAACCAAATGTCTTCTACTTCAATTTCCATTCTTTATGCCAAATTTTTATAAACAAAAGAGAGCAATATTTGCTTAAACAATGGTTTCATTGTTAACCTTTTTGAGAACACACACCTGTGATTAATCCAGGCTAAAGGTGCAATGCTTGACTCGTCTAATTTATTATGTCTTAGCACAACGACGTGAATGTTTGTGGTGTTGTTGAATGCCGTTTCAGAGATGTCTTCAATCAGATTGTTTTCGAGGTACAACTCCTAAAAGTCAAAGAGAGGATGAAGTAAACGGTTTGCTTTATTGAATAAAATATATAGATACTGTCGTTACTTGAGAATGCAATTAAATTTTACTTGAGCAGCTTCAGATTACTTTGTGGTAAAGTTGTGGGGTCGTTTTGTCATAATTGCTGATAAAGTGCCACTGGTTTCCCAAAAATACTGTAAAACCAGTGCTGGTTTATAGCCCACAAACTTGGACGCAGTTAAATGAACAAGATTGTTTGACAGCAATCTTGATGTTCTTTGACTTGAGAAGTAGTTCTCCATTTCGAAACTCACCAGTAGAGATGCAGGTAGGCCCTGAGGAATGGTACGGAAATGGTTTCTGCCTAGACGAAGGTAATTCAGCTCTTTGAGGGGCTTAAAGGCCTGTGGATTCACATTACCTTCACTGAGCAAGTTCCCCTCCATTTCCAACGTAACCAGACTGCTGAGACCTTCCAGGAATTATGAAGCAGTTTGTGAAAATATTGTGCTTTCATAGCACAACATTAGGTAAGGAACATCTAATGCTAGTATTAGTTGATTAAGTGTCAGCATCTTATAGATGTTTTAATTATGCATAGCAATTTAGCGTAACTCTTTTACCTTCAAAGCTGTTTTCCTCAATTTCTTTTAGATTGTTCTCATTTATCTTGAGCTCCTGGAGTGTTGGTGGGAGCTCAGAGGGAATTTGTTCCAGAAGGTTTCCATCCATGTACAGTCGAGACAGGAATTTAAGACCCTTTAAAAGAAAGTTACATAAAAATCACGTCATTAATCTTTAGGTGTGAAAAATAAAGGTCACATGCAATATGCTTTCGAAACCTTCAGTGAAAGTTTTCCACTTTCTGCCAACGCTTTGGATACTTGTCTTTTGTTAGTAATACATATCCATATGCCAAATCTATGTCTTTATTGTATATCTGATCGTAACTCCGACCTTTCTGATGAATTGACACATTCTGGGTACTGTATAAATATTACATATTTTTCAATACTTTGCCATCTGTTCATATGATGGGCATAGTTCTACTGGTTAGAGCCCAGCGAAAATAGGAAAGACTAGCATAACATACCCTCTGTTGTTTCTCTTGAACACATGCCATGGAATTTTGTTTTTGTATGAAAATCTGTGCAAAAAAAGCATGACTACAAATGTCAGGTACGAGTTGGTATAGTGTATTAGAGCAGGATTTGTGACTTCTGTAAAAGCCATATGGCTACGAACAGAGGAAACTGTTGGAGCTCATCAATGCTAGGTTTGCAGATGGTACTGTTTTTGCATGGCTGTAAACCGTTATGGAAGAAACGTTTGCTTCTTTAATTCACCTAAAGTTCAGCTGGAAGACATGAAGTAATTCATATGAATTTCTGAACAAAGGGGCAGCAGAGGAAAGTACATTATTTCAACTTCCAGAATACCGAATGAGCCTTAAAAAAAAATGTATGTTCATGTCAGTCTAATTGAGCAAATTTATACTCAGAATGGGTCCATTTCATGTCGACAGTCAGATTTTTTACACTTCTTATTTATTATCTGTCTACGTTAAGCAGACTTTAATTCCAGAAACAGTGCAACAATATTTCATTCTCACAGATCACATCAAGACATTATTCACATGTTTTGGGGGTCCTTTATGATATTTTCACACAAAGTCTGACGCGATTAACTGGCATGGACACATTTTTTGCACCACAGCCATTCAGTATCGCACCACATGTGTGGCATTTAAAAAAAACAACAACAAACAAACAAGAAAATTGCAGTTGGATCATTTGGGTGGTCACAACGTTTCTTTTGCCAAAAAGGATGTTTATGTGTTTGTTATTTGCAGTATGTGGTAAACTAGTATTCTGAACTTACTTTAAATGTTTGTGGATCTATGCCAGATGACACAATCTTGTTTTTCCCCAAGTCTATCCACTCCAAGTTGGGGATGCCATTGAATGCTCCAGCAGGGATGGTTTTGATTTCATTGCCTGTAATTTCATAATGCATGACAAGTTGTCAAAATTAGCCTCACTGGGATCTGTATACATGTACGTGCACTGTGTAAATACTGGCGTATGCACTGATTTGAATTAAATTTTTTGCATGTGTCTTAGGTAAGTGATCTAAGTTCCAATGCAGCGCCTGTATCTCTTTACGAGCTGTCAAGCGGATTATACAGGGATGTGGCATTCCTCACCCTGTAGGCTGAGTGATTTGAGCTCAGGGATGGATAGTGGAGGGATACCCGTCAGTTTAGCATTTTCACAGGTGACAGTGACGTCGGAGATCGAACAACCTTGAGGCAGCAATGTGGTAACCATCTCCGAATCCTCCTCGACTACATCCGTTTCCTCTTCGCCCAGTTCGCGGTCCTCCTCGACTGGTTCGGTTGGCTCTTGAAGAGCTAAGAGAGAAGGAGAATTTGCTGCTCTCGTTGGTGGCACTGGGGGCATTTGGAAAACGTCCCCCCTCAACCAAACCGTGTCCTCGTCTTCAGCGGCCTCATCTCCACGGAGTCCTTCCTTGGCACGTTCGGCTGCTTCTTCCAGTGCTCTTATCATCTCTCTTTGCTCCATCTCCAGTCTTCGAGCCCTGTCCTCCTCAACCCTCCGCTGTTCTTCCATCCTTCTTTTCCTCTCTTCCGCTGCTGCTCTCTCCTCTTCCTCCTCTCGTAGCCTCCTTAGCTCCTCCTCTTTTTCTCGGGCTTCTTTCGCCTCTTTTAACTTTTTCTGTCTCTCAGCTTCTTCTTTCTTCTGCTTCTTCCTCTGCTTGCGCTCAGCGTCTTTTTTGCGAATCCGTTCCTCTTCATCCTGTTTTAGTCTTTCTTTCTTATCTCTCTGGCTTTGTGATATTTCAGTATAGGGATCGTCAAGATCGATGGGAGAAGGAGGTTCACCGGAAAAGTCAGGGGCATCGACAACTAAAAATGTGACAATTTTGAGTTTAAACAAGGAGAAATTAAACATAATTTATATATAAAATAAACTTGCGGTTCTAATGCCATGCTTTGGTTTAACTTCAATAATGCTGCTTTTACAAACCTGGGTCAATGCAAATTGGGCAGCACTCTCCGATTGGTTGAAATTTGAGTTGGCACCGCAAGGCGGGACAAAGTATTCGGTCGCAGACCATCTCACCGCTGGAACACAGGCAGTTCACGCATGGCTTTGGCGACCACACCGTTTTATCGTACATGGTGATGCCTCGAAATATACAGTGCTCTGATTTAGCTGGAATAGTTATACAAAAAAAGAAGGAAATGTAGAAATGTGATCAATATAAAACCTTTCAGGAGCATAAAATTAGCTTTGCTTTAAGGGATAGTTCACCCAACAATGTAAATTCTGTCATTAATTACTCGCCCTCATGTCGTTCCAAACCTGTAAGACATTCGTTCATCTTCAGAAAACAAATCTGAGGGTTTTGTGACCCAGCATAGACAGTGACACAACTAGCACATTTAAGGCCCAGAAAGGTAACAAGGACCTTGTTAAAATAGTCTGTGTAACATCAGTAACATAGGACATCAGTGGAGCATCCTAAGGGTGAGCAAATTATAACAATTTAAATTTTGGGGTGAAATTGAGTGAAGTTTGGGAAACGTTGCGACTAAATCATTACAAAGAATCAGTTCAGACCAATGAATTGTTCTGATTAAATTTTGGTGTCATTACGATACCTTGAAAATGTCTCAAGGCTGCCACTTTCTATGTTGATCTGATTAATTATTTTTCAAATAATGAGTAAAACTTATTGCTACTGATTGAAAACAGAATCCGACACACGGTAGAGCGGAACGAGTTATCCCCTTGTATCACAAAAAAAAAAAGTGACGATTCTAGTCAACCAATCAACATTGTGCTGTGAGTTTAGCTCCACCCTTTTGGTAGCCTTTGGGGACCCCAACAGAAGGGTACAAAAAAGTGATACGCTACGGTTCGCTATTTTGGTACCGTTCACAACTTCTGACAGTGGAAACGGAAATGATTGCATACTGTACTGTACTGTACCGAACCATACCGCTCAGTGGAAACGAGCCATTAGTAGTCAATGGTTTACACATGCTAGTAATACAGTAGTAAAAACGAGTCCGCTGGGAAGAAGTGTTTTATTTCTGTTGTTTTCTGGGTTCTTACTGACAACATATGTTTTGTCTTTCACTCGCACTTCTTAGGCTAAGAATTAATTACAGATCTGTTATTGACTCTAATGCTAAAGACACTTAAAGTGTGTTGTTTTTACCAATGAAAGCTGGTGGCACCATCTGTGTTTTCGCTGTGGTGCAAGTGGATGTTTGCTTTTTACGGAATTGCACGTTCACACTGTCACATGTTGTCAGTGTATAATCATGTGGTCCGTGTTCAGAACTGACTGTTACCACCTTGGGCAGAATGGTCATGTACTATAGCATATAAACAAACCAATGTGACCCTAAGCTAGAAGGCGGTTTGAAGACTCTCAATGTATACTTGCATTACTTTTTTTCAGCCTGTTGAAGTAAGGATCATGCTTTCACAGCATCTACTGCAAAAAAAGCATTTACTCTTAAAAAAATAAAAAGATCTCTTATACAAATAAACTCCCCCTTGCTTATCCTTCGCTTATAATAGACTTCACTGACATCTACACTGATGAATATAATACTGCTGGTTGAATGATATGTCATGCTTTTGTTGATTTTTGTTGTTCAATTGCACAATATATAAGGCAAGTCAGTTAAATTTCAATATATATACACACACAGTTGATTTATTACTTTGATTTTTATGTCTAAAAAGTCACCCACTAGTCATTATTCAACTTTTTGTAGAATGGCCCTATTTAAATTATGAATAGTTTCTAAGTTGACAAACTGTAACTTTCTTTACACTGACCTGCAGTCACTTCGTAGTTTGGCTTTGGCTCCTTGTACGACTCAATGAAAATAGATCCATCTTGTGCATTGCTCTCTGCTGTTCTTCCCTGCTGCAAGGCGGTATTAGATGTCTGTTTTCGTGCTCGTTTTGGTCCAACACCTCGTCTTCTACCTCGTGCCAAGGGACGTCTCTGATCATTTGCGAGGCTGAAGTTCAGACAGGCGAGGAATGACAGTGCCAGAATCAGGTTTAGTCTCATGGCTGAAGCCTGTGGGATAAAACAGAGGCATTTCAGCCCTACGTGTTCCTCATATAACTCTGTTAATGTATACTGTCAGCGTACATATTTCCATAATGATAAGTTACGGCATCACAGGTGATCCAGCCTTTAAAAGCTTGACCCTGGAGAGCCAGACAGCTTTGATGGAATAGTAGCCTTTAACACCTTTACTGTAAGAGTAAGGAGTAAAACTGTTATTTGGATGTGTGACGGGTGGTGTTTAGAGGACTGCAGGAGGTTTTAAGTATTGTGTTCAAATGTAACAATCATAGCACCACTTTTAGTAAGAACAGACTTGGTCTTGATGACATTTAGGGTTGTAGCGATGGGAACTACAGCTCATTTGAGCAAATTTCGTTTTTTAGAAAAGTTTGTGTAAATGTTTGGCTCCACATCATTGACTCAAGTTATTCCAATGTGCCATATTAAATGATCTCAAACGTTCCAATAAAGCCATATGTGCGCACATATTGCTGTTCATTGGGTTGTTTCATGTTTAATTAATAGTGTTTATGGTCAGTTCACTCAGTTCAGTTTGTTGCAGCCACAATTCAGCTCATTAAAACAGTCATTTAGAACTTAAATATAATTTGCAAGACTTGGCTGAAAAAAGGTTTTGGATGATGTAGCAATATCATTAAAATCCTATATGCGTCAGTTCTTTCAGTCAAATGTCTGAAAGAGATGTTTCTTGGTTCAGTGAATCGAGTTTGAGATTGAGTTATTAATCGGGATCATTGCATTTCAATAAGCTGAATGGTCATGGAATCTCTTTATGCTGATAGCAGTTTCCAAATTGAAATCAAATGATTAGTTTATTAGTGGAATGGTTATTATTTTAAGTTAAAATTTCAATTATTAGTAGAATAGTAACATGAACTCTTTACATTGTGTTCAAAACAAAAAGCTGGTAGCAGTTTTATTAATTGCAGGCATATTTTACATTAAAATTATTAGTGGAATGGTAATGGAATTGTTTTTAGTTTAAATTAGTTCCCCCAAAAATGAAATTCTGTCATTAATTACTCACCCTCATATCGCTCCAAACCCGTAAGACCTTCATTCATCTTCAAAACACAAATTAAGATATTTTTGATTTGGATGAAATCCGAGAGCTTTCTGATCCTGCATAGACAGCAACACCCAGAAACATGAGTTTCTTTATTCAACTTTATTCAACAAATTCATTTTTTTGGCGAACTATCCCTTTAAATTATTGGTAATTAGTTTAAGTGGAAATTTAATAGAAACTCTTTACATTGTTTTCACATGGTAAGAAATTATAAGTTTAAATCTTATTATTTCTGTGAATAGGTTTTTTTTTTGTCAGTTCACAAGACTTAAACTAATAAATTTGTAATTCAGAAATACAGGTTTGAAGTTTTAAACACAGCAAAGAGTTTGTTACCATTCTATCGTATTTTATTTGAAAATATATCAGTGCATCATGCCTCCTGTTAGAAAGATTTTTAGCTTACATGCTGAAGTTTTTGTATAGATCTGTTACTTGCATAACAAAGTTTGAATATCTTGCAGAAAAGTCCGAGCCAGACGTGGAAAAGATGACGACATCGGTTACCCTGACTTACAGTAATGGGAAACCAGAATAAAATCAACAGCTGAGCAACGCTGATATGAGTGCAGGGGGCGTCTACAAGCGTCAGTCCGACCCTGAGGCAAAGTCATACAGTTAGCATTAAATCAGAACTGCGGTGAGATGAAGCAAAGAAAAAAACCTTTTAATTAAGCTCTGTAGGATGACCAGGCTCAGATGGAAAGACTCAATAAAACCCAGAGCTTAGACAGAGAACGAGAGGGCTGAAATATACTGCCATGAGTAAAAACATCCTAGCGGGGGGTGCATGATATGGGGTCCCGCTCTCTCAACGCTGTAATGAAAACCAGGTACAGTAAAGACATAAGCACTTTCACAGTCCTGCAGCTGTACGCTAGCGCTTCAGCAAGGAGACGGACCTATTTCCAAAGACATTTGTCGTCACTCCATCTGCAAACGTCTCAAATGTTTAGCGAAGAAAGTTCCAAACTGCATGCAATGAGAATTTTTAATCTATAAACCCGTAAAAATGTGTCATGCACCCCGCGGATGGAAAAAGCAAACAATTATCGTGTTATACAGAAAGTGTTTTACGACATTACTGAGGGTGAGAGCTGAAAGAGAGGAGAGATTGGTTTGTACGTTACCACTGGTTTCGGGCGGTTTTGTGAGGCCAAATATTTCCGCTCTTTCCGCAAAAGCTGTGGGATTTGCCAGCAACGCAAGAAGTGTGTGTGCGTCTGCTCCGCAGCAAGGACGCTGATAAATGTCAAAAACAGACAGGGGCTGCTCTAGCGTTTAGTCGGGACTTGCTCGAGCAGAACTTCTCCAGTTCTGTCTCTGAAAGATTCAGTCAAATGAGGGTCGTGACAAGATACTGCCTCTCTCAGGCGAAAGAACTTGGTGATTTTGTGTGACCTAATTACTAGGCTAGGAAGGGTACTGTACTCAAACAAAGAGGTAACATCTGGCTTGTCATTAACGTCTCTGTAAAAACATTGTGTAAGTGCAGAAAATGGGCTGCAAATGCACACAGTGTTGCTTGAATAAGCTGATCAGAGGACGTCTGGACTGGTTTTCAAGCTTTTCTGGATGGGTCTTCAAGTCAGCCCCCTACTGCCCAATAAGATGGCCCCATCTCCCATTTCAGAGGGTGGGCATGTTGAGCCGAGAAGAAAAATCTCCGCTTTCTGTTCTTTCAGTTTTGTATGGAGGGGTCGTGGTCAAACAGCCATGTGCTATAATTAGATTGGTATGCTCAAAAGTTTTCTTCTGTGGTCCATTATTTTAAGAAACCAAACTCTTGAAGGATATATTAGGGCAATTAGTGTCTGTATAATAAACGGTAAAAACAGAAGCTGATAACAAACCAATTTAAGATTTAGACAAAATCTGGCCAATTAGTTTGTATATCTTTCCTCTGCCAATGACAATGTTTCCGAGGGAAGCTAGTCATGCTTTGCGTGACCTAACTGTTGTGTAAAAGATTTAAGAATACAAGATTTAAGTGAAGATTACTAGTTAGTGTATTTTTACTGTTAGAAATATTACACTCACCCAACAGATACGCCATTGTTATTTCAGTCGTTTATCACATTAACGTTTTATATTTTAGATCATTTGACAAATAAACAAACTGTTTGGTTGTTGTGACTAGAAGGTTTGATTCATTGTCCGTAGACAAATGTGTTAAACTCAAGTTTAATAGCAATTCCTTATGAAGATTTGTCAAATCAGACAGCCAATTAAATTTAACTCGTTGTTTATGAATGAAAGTATTAAAAGTTTAAAACTGGTGCAAACACTGTTTATGCACTTAAAAGTTTGACATTTTGTAAATAACCTTGAAGAAACCCTGCATAGTCTTTAATGAGCAGAAATTACTCCATGCTTGTTTATTCTCGGGTTAAGCGCGGACAAACTAGCGGATGGACAGATGAGTTTTAGACATTTTCCAGAGCTTTCAGAATTAAACAACCTCCAGATTTCCTGAGATGCTAAATCGCAAACACATCCAGCCTTTGATTAAGGCGGATATCACTCTTACACGAGCGAATGTTTTGTCGTTCCTTGCGACATCTCATCTAGTGCAAGTAACCTATGAGTTGTAATGTGTATGTTAGCGACAGAACTATAAATAGATGAGTTTTATGAGACGTAGATCAAACGAGAGTTTAACTGAAGTGTGCAATGAATGGTGTAAGATGTTTCAGCACCGTAGGATGTTTTGACTTGCCATCAGGTAATGACCGGAGCTTAGTGACTCAGCCAGCTGGAATGAACAGCTGCCACTGTTCTTTATACTTAGACTTTCTTTATACATTTTCCTTGTCTTAATTGTGCATGATTCATTAGTGTATTTGAATCCAAAGGAAAAATACCATCTTCAAAATAAATGTACTTGCTCCGCCTTTCAAATGGCTTTCCTGTTCAGATGACGCTAGCAAGACAATCCCATCCTTTTAATAAACTACCTGCCCTACAGAAACCACTTTTCGACTTCTAGTCCCTCCCTATCTACTCTTTTCATGGAAGTAAAATGGATTCCCCATGCATTTCCACACTTACTGTTCACATCTTCGTGAGTTACGAGGATTGGACGTTCTTCTGGTTTTGTTTGGTTGTAGACCCAACCAACACGACGTTCTTTTCTTGAAGAAACTCACCAGAGGATGTTGAATTTAGGATGTCTTTAAAAAATATATCACTTTTTCCACAGATTAACTCCATTTGGTTAGAATGGTCTGTATAATATCAAGGACCATTTGAGATGTACTTTGAGACCCAGAAGACTGTTTCACACACATGCCTTGCACCGCGATAATGTTTTTTCGTTGCGTTCAGACATCTCTTTCCACTGCGGTAATGTCGGTTTGCTTCAGCATCTGGTTCAGTATATTTCCTTATGGAACTTTTTAACATAATGGAAGATTTTATGTTTTGCAAGAGAGCTAAAGCACTCAGCAGTGGCATGTGTGTAGTCAGCGGTTTTGTGTTTCTTTCCTTTTTGCTGGGTACCTCGAATTTCACCTTCGAGGCATTTCGATTGACAATTCAGTTTTGGGTCATCTACTGTTAACAAACCTTGGTGTAAATTAAATAATGATTAAATATTCAACTCCAAAGTTTCCGAAAATGTTCTCGGAGTCTGAGGATTGCAGCTTTTCAGATTTCTCTGGTTAGGTTTTCAAACAATCCAGTATTGGCCTCTGAAAAAGGCCCAGAGACTCTGGTTGTCCTTGTCTGGTGTTTTAATAACTGTTGACAGAGATCCGCGGGGAGTATAACGTGTCGCTCCAGGATCAGACAATAGAGGTATAGAGTTCAAATAATGGTTGGGTTGTGAAACGGATGCTAAATTAATGGCTTAGTTCAAAGAAGCCTTGAAACCTTTGGTCAGACCTCTGTCACGTTTACCGAAAATAGTGGTGGTGTCTTTTAAATAACTGTTAAATGTTTTAGGTTAACACGTTGACAGAAAATGCTTCATGAACTTATTACAGTATTTATTGGGGGGTGGGGGTGGCAAATGCTTTAATTATATGCTAGTTTTCCCAAACAGGTTCAAAATCTTTCATGTAAAAAGCTAGCAAAAATAAGATTTGTAAAAGCATGCAACAACAACAACAAAAAAGGGTTTGCATTAGAGCCTATTTATAACTACATATTTGAAAATGTTTTTTTTATTTTTTAAATGAATTTAATCTGTGCTAAAGGTGTGCAAGAAATAAACTGGAAAGAATATAGTCATTGTGAGTAAATACTTATTACACAACTCATCGACTGACCTGGATCAATGCGTAAACGTGTAAAAATAAACATATGCAAAAATGTAAATGCCTCGCTCTAAGAACATAACAGTGTTTAGTCTCCACAAGGTCGTAAGGAACATCGCAATCACAAACTCAGACAGGTTTCGAGATATTCTTTTAGAGAAAGTCTCGGTGTTTACCAGAGGAAACATCAAGTTAATGGTGTAACCGACAGCATTTCCCAACTGTGTTATGTGGCAATTGGGAAAAAATTTCTGGAAAGTCTGATGGGTTTGTCTAAGGGATTTTCTGACGTCTTTGTTGGTTGATTGTAGGAACATGGTGTGAATTATCATATGTTTTTAATGACCTAGTTTGAAATGCAGACAAATGAGGAGTTAAATTTAAGAGCGATTTAATTAGATGTCTTAATTACTTACTTCAACATACTTAGTACCTTTACATGTTTAATATGTAATTAAGGGACAGGGTAAGTAAGGGTATAATTTCTAACTGTATTTAGTGGTTTGTGCAAGAAATGGAAACATTTTTTCTTCTTTTATTTTATTATTTACTGTCAGTTTTAAAGGGTTCTGTGTATTCAATCTTCTCTTCTGTGGTTTAGAGTCCTGAAGGCAGGCCTATTAAATGTCTTCAACTCAACTAATTATTAAAAAACACTTGGTGTATTAAAGGAATGGTTAAATGTCTGTGTATTTCTGTGGAATATTCTGGATTCTTTCTCAGTATAACGGCGTTAAATCTACTCAATGAATCGATCTAATTTATGAAACTGATCTGATGTACTCATTAATGAATTAGGTTGATCCAGTTTTCAAGTTACTGCCTCAATTGTCAATGAATAATGAAATGAATATTACTTCAGAAGACTTTTGAATTTACACGTATGCATTTAGCAGATACTTTTGTCCATGGCCATTTATAAAAGAGGAAGAAAAAAAGCTATTCGGCAAGAGTATGTACCAATTTTTGTTGGTGATTTTGGAGACTAAAAGCCCTTGTCCTTGTTGACTGTATTTGAATATTTAATTATGTAGTAGCCAGGACGTTCTTGAAGAATTCTCTTTTTGTGTCACATGAAAGAAAGTCAAAACCCTTGGCACTGGGGGAATAGATCTTAACATTTTTGAGTCATTTATTCCTGTAAGACATCAAAGCTCTGTGCAGACAGTCGCAGACTGTGACTTCAGTGTATTCTTGCCTTGTTATGGAGCAAATTCAGCCTACAATTACACAAATCTCTAATATGTAAATTTCTCCACATATTTTGTTCATATGTTGTTTCGTTGTTGGCCGGTGTTTTGAAACCAGGTTGCTGTGGGTCAGATGGAATCTGTCGGGATTTTGATCCCTTTAACAAACAAGTGGTTTGTTTGGCAGGAGAAGTAACCAGATGTGGTCAGCCTCCCAGGGGGACGCGGATCCGAGCTCATGATTAGAAGAAGTCCTCAACCTTTAGGGGAGGTTGCATCAGCAAAGAAAGTGAAATGGAAACTGCGGTAGGTAGCTTCTGCTGTTTTCCATCTGTTGAAGGCACATGAAACATATATTATGTCAAGTGACTACAAGTTCCTGTATCTTTCTTTGGTGACCACGACTGATACATCCAGATCACATGGTTGAGATATAGAAAGAGTCAATGGCTGTATGTTCCTCAGGATCGCCATGACCATAGTCTGGAAGATCGATGTGTCCATGGAAGGAGTGGTAAAGCCATCGCTTGAGCTCCTGCTGAAAATGCCAGACCAGGGTAAGATTAACTGCGTGATGAGTGAAAAATACAGTATGTAAGGGATAATATTGCATCAGGGTTAACCAGTTTATCCTGCTTATTAAATGGATTCAATGTCTTCAAAGGCCATTTTTACTAGACTCATAAACTAGGCATTTTTTGATTAGCATGATGCCAACAATTAGCTACGCTAAAGGAGAAACATGAAAATAGTCATGGGAATGGTTAAAATATTACGGAAGTCCTGCATGTTTTCTCCTGATCTCTAACATAAGTTATCTGAAAGTTACACTACTGAAGCATTAGGTAGCAGTTAATACAACAGTTAATATAACTTTGTTGAGATCACATGAAAATTATATCATGATCACAGCATAACTGTAGCTGTCAAGATCACGAGAAAATTAAGTCTTGATCACGAGAAAACGAATTAAAAAGAATCCCTGGCCTCATAAGACTTTGTGTTTGTAATACAAAACTGACAGAATCAATTATTTTATTATTTTACACTTGAACAATGATCTAAAATGTTTTATTTTGTTTTAGTGATAAAAAATGGTTCGGATTACTTTCAGAGCCTCCCGTGGGTTCATGGGGTGGAAGCATCAAAGGCTTGAAAAGAACTGTGTGTTCGTGAGAAGTAAAAAAATATGCCAAAATTCACACCGTGGGAGCTTCGTATCTAATCTTTTTATTCAATATAAACACCTGTACAATCACCCATTAGGAACTACATATTGATGTCACCTGTACGTGTCAATCATTTTTAAGCATGATATGCCCTCACTGTAAGGAAATATACATCATTAGACAAGAGCTAGAAAAATAAATAATTTGAATACAAAATGTTCGACAGCAAAATCCACTTTGTATTTTCAAATAGTTAACATTAGATTCCATCACAGAAATTGTGATCTTCTTTTCTTTTCTTGCTTAATAACAGAATTAATGTCCATTCCTACCTACATAGTGATTAGAGATCTTTATTTCTATAGAATAACACAATGTCCATACCTCAGACTCACAATTTCTCTGGTTCAAAAGGGGTAAGATGATGTTAAAACGAAGGCAAACACCACAATGTCTGTTGAGGAGAAACTGCACTTTTCAATCAGTTACATCATGACACATCAAAACATGTCAAACAAATGCCATCAGTTCGACAACGAAAGCGCTCACAGCGAAGGCGTATTAATACTTTTTTTTGACACCAGTTCACATTAAGACAAAGGGGAGTGTGAACACAGTTTGGCAATGTTGAATGTTCATCCATGTAAAATGCAAACACTGTTCGCCTGACTGGAACTGCATTGACGACTTTTGAGTTAAGCAAGCCGACGCAGTTTGCATCACGCTAAAAAAGGTAAACAGAAGCGTGAGCATTACTCACGCTACAGTACATTGTAACAGTAATATTCCCCATAACAGAGAAAGGCAACCTTGAGGTGCCATCTTTAGTGTTAGTTACACCATAAAATCTGCACAAACCGTCTTACTGTGGTTTTTTCAATCAAAGACGCCAAACTCGCAACTCATTTAACGTTAACTCAACACAACCATTTCTGTGGCCTATACTTCTTCTCTGAAAAAAAAAAAATCACTGTTGGAAAAACTGCTGGATCATCCTTTTTATTGTGCTAACAAAAACTGGCGTGCTGTCCATCTTTGGTCGACTTCTGAAAAATGTCTGGCCCTGCAACCAATTACAGCCATTAAAACTAAAGCCAAATGTAACCGTAGTAGTGTTCAAGCTGCTGGGGATGGATTCCTCTGGTTGTTTTCTGCTCTGAGATTTAAAAACAGATGACAACCAAGCATATCAGTGTCAAATTCAGAGACAAAGCCATCGCTGATGGACAGACAAAGACGATTTTTCATTTTACAGCAGTTTTTCTGGGGAAAACGGTGGTGTTTTATGTTTGAGATGATGGACTAACTTTAAAGTAGTAGTTCAACCAAAAATGTACACACCATCATGTCTGTACTGATGTTTTCCAAACATTTGAAGAATCGTTACGTAACTTTTGCCATAAAACAACCGTTGTGACCAAAGGCTGTAAAGCTCCAAAGTCTTCTAAAGTGATATAAATTTCAGTCGTTATTCACTTATGATTGTTCAAAATTGTTGCGTTCTTTCACAATAGCTGGTCAGAATGAACTGACGAGCTGCGTAACGATTCTATCAAATGGGTTTGCGATGACATGAAGGTTACTAACCAATGTACCTTTTTATATTATTGTGAACTACTGTTTAAAAAGACACTCTGATTTGTATATAGCGGTTACGCCAGCTGAGGGTACATTACAAAAATAAAATTTCAATAGCGAGTAATATAAGGCTTATCTTCTAATTTATAAAATCTATTTTACGGGTAGTGACGGTGTTATCGCGACCTCATTCGCTAGCATGCAACAGGTCTGCTTGTCAGTATTACTCCTGCTACTGTAGGTCAGAGGTTTGAGGAGCTCTAGGGATGAAGCCGCCCTAAAAAAACTCAAGTACTTGTCTGTTTTTGAATTCCAAACTGCCTGTACAGCGACTGCAGACACGGCCAAGCTGATGCGCGGTAAAACGTTCATTAGGGAAAATCGCTGTAAGCCACTTTTGGCACTTGGAGACCACAGTAGCGCCACTGCGTGCGAGAAACACCCAACAGCACTGCACAAAAACACACACACACACACACACACACACACCCTCAATGTCCTCACTTTTTACAGCCAATGACTGACTCATTCAGATATTCTGTGCTTTAGGAGACCAGCCCCTCAAAAAGAAAAACATCAGGTTTGCTCTGGCAACAACTGCGAACGACAACTTCACGTGGCAGAACACTTTGGGAGGGCAAACAACTAGACAGACTAGCAAACAGAAAAAAAAACTAAATTATATCACTATTTCAGATTCACTTCTAGGTATTTCCCAAGCAGCACTTGTAGAGGTTTCTCATACAGCATGGAAGAGCAACGTGCACTCCTGCCTTTCCTTATATAGGCTGGAGGGGGGCGGAGCTTGCGTGCTCCGCAGGTAGTAGTTGGCGATTTTGGTGTCCAGCTTGTACTGGTGAGGGATGCCTTCATACGGTTTGGGGTCCAGATCCAGGATGGAGACTGAATACGTGAAACGAGGCTTCTCCAAATTCAACTGGAGTCTGGAAACAAAGCAAACGAAAAGTACAATGATGGCAAATGTCAAGGAAGATAATATAATAGTGATTTTAAAGGGTGAAATCTAACTTACTCCTCGTCTTCCTCACAAGGTGCAAACGTGATCATGATTGAGCAGTCTTTGGCAGTCATTGCGACTCTATACTGATGAACCTGGAAAGTAACATCTGAGAGTTAATCTAAATAGTTTTTTGGGGAAAAAAGATTCTTAATTCCCACCAAAATACATTTAAATTTAAACTTCTCAGCCTCACATGTTCACAGCCTTACCTTCCCAACTGCATACTCTACAGAGCCGTCATCTTCAGTAGGACAGTTTTTCACAGTGTCCATGAAACTCTCATCGTAAGGCCCATCTATCTGCAGTCGGTTTCTGGAGACAAAGTGTTGATTGGATGTTAAAGTGGTTTTAGGCAAGTTTATTCATAAAGATGATATGGCTTTGCATGGAAATCAGCTATGACCACATGCTGGACCACCATGTGGCCGCGGTGCCTCATGACTCGTCTTGAACTACTTATGTTTACAAATGTGTCTTTTGCACCATCTAGTGCCTGTTCAGTCTTTCAGGGAAAGTTAGAAGTCTTATTTTATAACTGGTTAGGATTCATCAACTGTTCTGAATTTTTATTACATTCTTTCAGTACATGCAAGCACTGCATAGATCTGAAGTATTTGCCTAATATAAACTTTACTCGGCAGGAACAAAACGTTCTTTCACTGGAGTACTGATCTGATTGATTAGTAACGTAGCACTCAATATCCCCGGTTAAAAATTCACCTTTCTCTCGGGAACTCTTCTAGATACTGCTCCACGCGTTTGTACAGAGGGTAGATTCCTTCAATATCCAGGTTATCCATCATCTGGACTTGGAGGATTTTTGCAAGGACACTGTCTTTAGGGAGGCTGTGGTTACCTGTGAACACACGAAGATTAGTTCAACGTGTTCAACTGGTAACAGATTTATGAGTACCATCATTTCTATGACGCAATAATCCCTTAACGTGTCATTTGAAATGCTGTTTATTTTTGGTAAACTGTGTCAAGCCAGTTCACACACCTACGCATATATCGTGACTCATCAATGATTTCCATTGCACTTGTTTAGCAATATTTTGAAGGACATTAAACCATGTTTTCTCACAGTCACTGGTTAAATCCTCACCGTTGCGGAGCAGGTCTCTTGGGAAGGGACTGGCTTCACAGTGCGGCCTGCTCTCGGACAGGTGCACCTTCCTGGGCTCTCCCGAGCGATTCGAGTCCCCGCCGCTGAGCAGAGCGGAGCAGATCACCCGAATTAACTCATTCAGGACCACTTTGCCAGGCTGGTGGCTGTTATAGAGGCCATTACTATGAGGGAAATAAGGCCGAAGGTGTTGAATGAGATCGTTCAAGTCGGGTTGCTGCTTGGCATCATCTTTACAGCTAAATATCAACTCTCCACCCTGAAAAAAAAGATGAGAGAAACAATGAATTAAAGGGGTCATAATGATTCGATTAAAATTTTTCCTTTCTCTTTAGAGTGTTACAAGCTCTTGGTGCATAAAGAATATCTGTAAAGTTACAAAGACTACAGTCTCAAATCCAAAGAGACATTCTTTATCAAAGTTAAGACTCTGCCACGCCCCCCTTAAACGGCTCATTCAAACACGCCCCCCATATGTCAACGTCACATGTCAGTGACGCAACTCTGTTCCCCTTTCGGGCTTGAACTGAGGGTAAAACTAAGGACATTACTAACTGTCTTTACATTTATTTTAATAGTTGAAGCTCGCGATTATGGAAAGGGGCATTACATTTCTGATGAGTGCTTGCGGTGTTTGACCAATCACAATGCACTGGGTCAGCTGGCCAATCAGAGCAGACTGCGCTTGTCGGAAGAAGGGACTTTGTAGAAAACAACGCGTTTGAGAGAGGCGGGGCATAGAGAACCTACAATAATGTACAGTATTTGAAAAATAATGTGTTTTTGAACATTAAAGAATGTCAACATATTCACCAAATACACAAAATAATGATCTTTAAAAAAAAAACTGATGCCCTTTAATGCAACTTCTCTATTTATCAACTATTTCTAATGTATTAAACCAATATAAATGTAGTAGCTGGAGTGTGAATATTTTTATTTTTTTCAGATGGTTTGCTGGTCTTTGGAGGTTTAAGATAGTCTAAGATAAGATAAAAAACAGGTTAAGTTGGTGATCAGATGGTCAGCAAAGCTAGTTTCCAGGTAAAAACTAGCCAAAATCCCTCTAAAAGCAGCCTGACTGGGCTAGACCAGTAAACCAACTAAAGTAGACAAATTTTGTAAAAGTAAACTAATTTTGTTTATTAGTACTGTGATAGTAGTACTTCCAAGTTAAAGAAATGTTCTAGGATGAATAAAACATTAAGGCCCATTCGCACCAAGGATGACAAGCATAACGATAAATGTTTCTATATTTTTTCCAATTCTAGAATAGGGAAGTTCACACCACAACGATAACGTTATTGTTGGAATCACTTTCAGAACGATTTATTCCAACAAATGAATGATAAAAAAATAATAATAATTGACAGCAAATCAGAATCCACTAAACTTAAAAAAAGAAATTCAAAAATAAATAAATAAAACATATTAGGCAGCAGACGTCAAAACTGAAAAGTGTTATTGTCCATTGGTGTGGACGCTAATATAATTCGTTCACATCATCACCGTCAGTTACATTTCGAATTCTGAACATTCTGTCAACGGAAGTCTAGGGAAGATTTACAGACTTCAATCTGAAGTGTACTTATTAAATGTTAATTACAGAAATTCATATTTACCTTAAAGATTTTCAAGTTGTTTTGTGGTTCCTCTAACAGATTCTTCAATGCAACATACATTCGCTGTTTGCTCCTGGAATACAAGATATTTATGATTAAGATTTAGGTGTGTAAGATTAGTTCACTTTTGGTATTACATTTAGGGTTAGGGTTAGGGTTCATGCACTCATCTTGATTTCGACATGACAACAAAATTAGAGATTATCTGGTTCAACAAATCTAAATCTTGTTTTCTAGCATTTCTGTGACTCAAGCAGCAGTACAAAACCATCATGCAAAGATTGTAGGGCTGGTCTCACAATGGAAATGTGAGACTTTTACAAAAATGTTGATCGTGCTCCTTTTTCCAAGTAAAACATTTTTTGCTTTAACACAGGGCAGTGACGCAGCCAGCTTAGTGAATGTCTTAGCCGCAGTCAGTTAGGCTTGTTAATAATGCTGGCTAAAGGTCGTAATATCAGTGAAAGGTATAAATCCAGCTCTGATTTCCTGCTTTGAGTGACTGAAGCAGTAACTCACCCTGAGAAGAGATCCAGAGGGCAATATCTGCTCAATCGCTTCCACTTCCCATTGGCTAACTGTAAAGAACAAAACCTGTTAGTGTAAACTTTACAAACAGTGTCGCTTCATAATGAAACTTAGGGAATTAAACGGATTCTTGTATTTTCAGCAACATAAGCTCTTCTTCTGTAGCCGAGCCTCACAAAGAATTGATTATTTGATGACGTAGAGTACAAACAGATGGCAGGATGCACCATCCTTTTTTGCTGTTGTTAAAGCAGAAGTTAGCTTTAATAAATCTAGCTTCACTTCTTTAAAAAATTGGCAACGACTAGATGTTTAATTGGTACTTGCCTTGTAATGCTGATGCATGCAGAATCTGCAAACTTTGCGCTTGCATTCCTTGCTTATGTGCCTTGAAAAGGGTAGAAATCCACATTTTGGCTGGGGGAGGGGAAAGGAGATGTAAGTATTTGTATCTTTGCATCTTGAGTTACACGATGAAGTGTTGTGAGTAAGCTTTATATACAGAAGTTTAGTTGTTTTTATGAACAAGCCTTTCAGATAAGATTCACACCACCTCCCTCTGTTGTTTGACTGACCATGTGATTAAAATCCACACAAATAGATCCAACGAGTCATTCAGCTACTGTGGTCTACTTCCCCAAGAACAGATATTCATACTTACCCCTAAAAAACAGTTCTTTGTTGTGAGACTCTTGCAGTTTAACAACTGTCACTAATCCAACCCAAGAGCGTTTACACTCTTAACACCATGAAGATACAGAAAAACTTATTAACAACTGTCAGCAAGTTCAATGACCAGACGTGCTTAGACATGTGACACCAAAGACAAGGCGAGTTTCCTGGCACACTTGCGAACAGTTTCCAAAGTCAATGTTTTCTAAACGTGGGTATAACTATTCTGTCACCGTCATAATTGAGAAAAACTATGTAAACTAGGCTTCTTATAGTTTAGATGCTTTATTTACAATGAGATTTAACATACATTTTTCTTGTGACCATGGTAGCAGTTATTCATTTAATGATCAAATGATCATAAAGAAGGTTTTGTTTCTTTATATGAACCAATGGTTCCTCTGCAGTGAATGGGTGCCGTCAGAACAGGCGCTTTCGCAGTGGAGGAACCTTTTCATAGTTCCTAGAACTACTGGCGGAAGTTATGGCTTTTAGGTGTGTTTCGCACCTCATGATCTAAGAATGGTTTTAGTTCTAGGAACTCCATTTGGGGGAACTAATTTAGCTCTTATTCAGAGTAGGGTTGTGTAGGAACGACCAGTGAGGTAAGTGTACGCTGATTGGACAAACGCATATGAAATGCCAACTATCTGGCATTTTTTAAAAGCTGAGTAAAAATGTTACCGAACATGAAAAACAGTAATAACGGCATTAACCTATTTTCTCAGCCCTCGGTGATAACACTACAAGTCGTCATAGGAGATGTAGTCAGAATTTCATGGTCTTTCAATCCTGTAAACTACGCGTTTACTTAACATCCTCCTTTATCATGAAACCCATGACACACAACAAAAACAGCTCAGCGCATGGCGTCCTCCATTGGGAAGCAAAATGGTTGCTTCTGGCTAAAGTATGAGTCTTCTATTAATAGAACTCCTTTCAAAAACAATATTTTGGTGGATTCTGACAATGCTTTTTCATTGGAGGAAGCGTTATGGATTATGGGCTGGTATTTTGGCTGGAAATGACGCTCTAAAGACGTGTGTTTCTTATAAACACACCGCTTTTCACTTCACAAGATGTTAACTGATTGACTGGAGATTACTTGTGGATTACTGTGATGTATTTAATCAGCTGTTTCTGACGGCACCCATTCACTGCAGAAGATCCATTGCTGAGTGATGTAATGCTACATTTCTTTCTGATAAAGAAGCAAACTCTTCTAAATCTTGAATAGCCTGAGGGAAAAACATTTTCAGCATATTTCCAGTTTTCAGTGAACAATTCCTTTAAACCAGACATACATCCAACCATAATATATATAACTATAATATATGGTTGAGCTCAATTTTTTGCATTTAAATGAGTGGTAAATTAAGCTGATTTTTTTTGTGATAAGATTGTTGTACTCTGCCCAACCTTCCGCTCAAAACCGATGAATAAATGGTAAACATCGCAACCGCATGTGTAAATTCCCCCACCTACACGATCACAACAGAAGTGATCTGTTCAGACCACGTCAAATCGAATGTGGAGTTTACCTTAATCTCAACGCAGATTGGAGGTCTGTGGTCTCTGAGATGGTGGAGGGGAAGTTGGGTCAGGTTGGGAAGGCATAAACCACACCCACTGAACGTGTCCATGACCTTATCACAGCGCAGTTCTGTGTCAAAGAAAGATCACAATACCATTATTCCAATAAATGGTCATTACCATAATGGACCAGTACGTTTTACTTGGATTTTGCCATCAAAATACTATCATAACACTGTTGGTTTTTGGGGGGCATTACAATGTCGCTGCCATGTCATGTAATTAAAGCAAAAAAATAAATAATAATTTGTACCAGGTCGTTCCTGTTGGACCTTTAGCGACAGCTGTCTCACAAAGTCCAGCGGTAGTTTAACAACCTCCTGTGAACAGTCAAACCATTATTTTCATCTCATTATCTAGGCTCATGTTAAAGCATCACAATGTAATAAAGTACATAAAGGTCTAAAACTGTGACTTACTCCACTGTGAATGTATTTCTCCCCCAGTAAAGGCTTCATGACATATTTACTATAATCCACGATGTTGGGGATGTGTCGAAAAGCTTGTTCTGCAGTCTGGCAGGAAAGAGGTAGGAAAATGAGCTGACACTACACCGTTTATCAATGCAAAGAGACCAAGACCAAACAATTGAAGCATATTTGCATTTACACTGTTGCAGATACTCTTCACAGTGTAAGAAAAGGTAACTGGTATATAGTGCATATCGGAGAAATTTGGGAAGTAATAATGTTCGGTGGTTTGGATTTGGGGAAGTTTTACCTGTCGTGTATGTGCAGAGTCTTCGGAGGGAAACTTCAGCAGACGAAGAACTCGACAGTGCTGTAATAGGAAGTGATGCGTTTAAAAACAGAAATCACACGAGTCATTTCACAAAGACTTCGAAAACTGTATGTATCCCTGTCTTACTTGAGTTCAAAAGGGAATTCTTTTAAATGGGTTTGCCTGTGTGTACAACAAATATTACATCCACTCAGCTGTAAACTGAATGCAGATTACGTTTTCCCAGAATGCTTTTAGGCATAAATAGGTCCACAAAGGTAAAGGTGACATCATGGCAGTGTCTGGCGGTTTGTTTTATGAAATGATGCAACCGGTGGCCGCTTAAACGCAAATGCAGTTTCTAAACACACTTGCTCAATGTTTACAAAACTTACTTCTGCCTCTCAAAATGTTAAACATAAAGGGATGACGCTCAGAATTTAATGAATACACATCAAATATATAAAGAAAATACATTTTTGTACACGTTTAGAACAATCAAGGGCAATTTCTCTAAATAAAAAAAAAAAGTAATTCAAGATTGTTTTATTTTTTTAATCCGTTTTTAATATTTATCTTTCCTTTTAGCTTTCCTAAGTTTTAGTTACTTTGTTGTGTTTTTGTAAAATAGTCTACATAGTTTCTATTAATTTTGACTCCAGTTTTAGTTATTTTCGTACTTGCATTTTAATTAAAAGAAAATTACATTAGCTTAAAAAAGAAACGTAAAAGCCATGTAAAGTCAATATTGAATGCGTGTTCTGAGTTTATCACAGCACAGGAAAATGTGTAATTAACCACCCACACATATTTGTATGCTGAAAAAAATGGAAAAAAAGGCGCCATGTGAATCATTTAAGTTACTGAAATCTTTAAAAAAATAAGCACTTTTCTCTGATGGGGGCGTGTCAACTGGGGGTGCTGAAACCACGCCCATTCGTGGAAAAGCTGACGTCTCTCTCAACGGTCTTCCTTCACAGCTTATTTAAATGAGGAGACCAAGCTGTTTTTTTAATTATTGCATCCAGGTATTATGCATTTACGTGACGAAAGCTAGCTAGCAAGCTCTAGGCTGTTGTAACAAACGGCAGTAACTCAAACACACGTCTTATAGTTTTAGGGGAGGGGCCATACGACTCAGTTTCCCCATCGAGTCATGATTTTAGCCCCGCCCAAAAAAAATCCTGAACACGAAAATGGTGAAAACCTGTTAAATTCCACATTTACTACATAGCTCACAGTCTTTGTAACGTGTTTCCGCAATGCCCTTCGAACATTCATGTGTTCAAAAACAATTCTCAGAATTGATTTTACATTTTACACAAACTTTAAGTTTTCCATATATTATTATTTGAGTTAAAGTATATTTCAAATAGCAATTTTTATTATTATTATTGTTTAATAACCAATTGTTAAACAATTGTTTAATCGTAGTAATAATACATTTTATTAATTATAATAACCCAACTATAATACAAGAATGAAAACCATCCTGTCCAGACAATTATTTTTTATGATGATAAAACATTAAAAATGGTTACAATTAGACATTAGAAAATATTACTTGTATACAACTTAAATATTTTTTTCACGTTACAGTAAGGAATTTCATTATTCCAACAATAACTTTTTTTTGGGGGGGGGGGGGGTTATTTGTAATGAAAAAAAAAATGGCAAGAATTTCTTGTGAAATGCCAGCGTGCCGGTCAGTGTGCATCCGAAATGCCTTTACAAATAGTTTTATACGATACCTAACTCTTTCAGGCTGATTTGATTAAAACGATGTGGTCCAGCTCATACTCCAAGAATGTAAAACCAGACCAGGCAGAAAGACAAAAATGCACACAAGAGTGTGGGAGCATGAAAGAATGTCAGTAAACAGCATATAGAGACGGACAAGCCCTTGCAGGACTCTAAAACTGGTTGGAAAACTGCATCAAAGCGTCTCCCGTTTTCCCCCACACCCAGTTTTGACATGATGACATCAACATATCGGCCAACATTGTCAGATTCTTGTGATTGGACGCACAATTCAGTGTTGTAATCATTAAAATAAATCCAGCGTGTTTATGACTACACACGTTTTTCTGCCAGCTTGTTCTGGGTTTATTTCTCGTATGATGGTACAGACGATCCCAAATGAACTGGGAAATCAGACAAAGGTTAATCCGTTTGCATATCCTTGATCTTAACAAAACAGGACCTTGATATTGCCATCCTAGTGACAAAAGGAGCCAACTACATGATAAAACCGACTGATAAATCAATCATTTACATATAGTTTCCATGACTTAGAATACATGTGACTCCGCAACAGATTTCATTTAGAGTTTCTCAACTTTGTCCAAACACAGGAGAGTTTCAGACAAGAGTTCAAGAGCGCTCAGACCAAATTCTAACAAAGTAATACCTTAAATCAGTATGACATTGTTAAAAATTAATACGCGCAAATCTTTTTAGTCTCTAATTGTATTTTTTCCCCCAAAGAAAGGGATAAACTTCTATATTCCCATCCAGCATGGTGGTATAAAACCGGTTTAGACCAGCACTATCATTCACCCAATGAAGGGGGAACTGTTAAAGGTTTCCAATCTGAACTTTGAAGCCTGGATGAGGAAGATGTTAAGTTTATGTGATCTTCTCTCCAACAGAAACCCAATTTTAGATGCTCAGAAGAACTATCCAGAAACTAAAACATCTCCTCCGACCATCCATTCATTTAAATGGCTCTCAGCATTACATTTCCTATATATATGCCAATTAAAGAGTTTAATAAACTTTCGAGCTCATAAAGTGGGTGTGGCATGGGTAACACACACATGTAGTAACTTACATTGACTTTATCATTGAAACCTGGTTTAGCCTGCTAGGGCTATTAGCTTTAAAGTCCTTTCAATACCCTTTTAAGACAAGGAAGAGGTTTATTTCCGTCAAATGGTGGAAAATAAAGCTACCAAACTTTCTGTATAGGTCGTTTCCAGGTAGTTTGATTTGAGTTCCTGTTGACAGACTCCTATTTGATTGAGTTTAAATGAATCTTGGCTAAGCTAAAAGCTAGTAACTATTGAACACTAACCTGCAAATGAGACACGACCAGACTCTTGTTGCCCTCCCCGTGATATTTCCAGTCGTTTTCGTCCATTTTATCCATTTCCATAACCCAGAGGAACCGTGAGCTGCTGGGGGTTTTGGCGCAGGTTTGATGCTCCGGGCGAGAGGATCGGGGTCAGGCGCAAAACTTCTGGAGGATCCGCGTCTGACACACCGACGGGTGTAGCGCCGCTACCGCTTTCGCGAGGACACGCCCCCTCTGCGCTGTCATTGGCCAGAAGGCGTTGTCATTGTTAAACTCGTCCGCTGGTTGGATGTTGAAAGTGACAATCAAATGGTCGTCCTCTACTGAAGGCAGTTGACGTCATGAACACATGATTGCTGTTTTCCTTCCCTTTTTCTGTTCGCTTACACATGAGGTGCTCAGAGAAAAACAACAGAAAAACTTGAGATTTAGAAGTATAATTATATTAATCCACAAGTTATATTATATATTTAAATGTATATACAGTCTTTGGAATTACTGAAAATATGTTACATTTATTTTTATCTGAAAACTTTTCAAAATGTATATCTTTTATGAAAAATGATAGACTATTATATATTTTTTACATTTTATGTTCGCCTGTAGATTATTTGCTCAGAAAAACTTTATTTTTGTTTTCATAAGTTATAAATAGTGCAAATAAATATATATTTTTTAACCTGAATACTTTTAAAATTGTGTACCTTGTGAGGATTAGTATAATTGTTGTATATAATTTGCATTTAAAGAATTTAAGAAAATATTTTTAATAGGTTGGGATTGTAGGGTTTTTTATTGGCAAACAATAACAATAAAATTCTTAAATTAGGTAAAAATCCAAAAATAATAATAAAAAAAACAGAAAAAAAAACAAAAAAAGCCCGAAGTTTGTTGTATTTGGTCAAGACAATACATGTTTTTTAATAATTAATTGACTACTAAAGTAATACATTTATGACTATGCATGATTTCAAATGTACATGTAAGGAGACCTAGAAAATGAAATTAAAAGGACTTATAAATATTTAAATACAAACAAAATTAAACATCTCATTTAAGATCATCCATAAAAAGTACTGCCATGCAAAAAGTTATAACATTGATACATGTTTTTATTTGTTCTTATCAAATTCTTTGTTCTTGTTTTGTGTTGTTATTTTTCAGTTAATAACGTGATATTTGAAGCCTATTTCTTTGTAACTCATACTAATTTATTATTTAATGTAAATCCCATATAAATAAAACTTTAAGAAAAGTAAATTAGTTTTAATCCATTTTAAGAAAGATGCAAAATGTGTAGCTTGTCTAACTGTAGTAAAGTGCTTGCTTGTAAAGTATTAAAAATGAAGACTACACATTGTAAGTATAGAGAGTCTTATGTATGGCTTATGTTTTGATCAAATCGATGCATCAAATATACTTACATGGAATAACCACAAAAGCCCATTTATTTTTTTAAGAAATTCATAGAAAACTTTTAATAGAAATTGTAAAAAAACATATTCAACAGGACTGTACAGGGAGCTTAAAACACATTTAATCAAAATACATCTGTTTTCACCATGAGGTCAAGAAGATGAGTAAGATTTCACCGTTGATTAAAAAAAAAGAAAAACAAATCTCTTAAAAAAACAAGGTTTAAAAATAAATCGAACGTGAGCGATGCCTGATTTACTGTGCCCACGAGCAATTAATTACACAAAACCGCTCTTCAGCTGGAGCAGGTCATCATGCTGAAGGATTTGGACGGACTCGCCCGTCCGATTCTCAGTTCATCTTTGCAGCTGTCTGGCTGGTTTGTGTCCGACGGAGGCGCGGACTCGTAGAGGACACATATGGACCCGTCCTCTCCGATCCGGTAGGACACTTCGTAAGGGTCGACCCACATGGTGAGTTCGCTTGGCAGCAGTGAAAAGAGTCGCTCTTTGGCGATTCCGATCGTACAGGCGGCTTTGCCTATCAAAGGGTCCATCTTGTGGTTGATCCGGATGCACCTGTAACCTGAACCTCGGTAGGGTGCATTTGGGAACCAGTGGTGCTGATAATGATCTGCAATTTAAAATATATATATGTTAGGTTTTGGTGCAATGAAACATGGACTTGGTGTTTGCAATTATTTGGCAAAGCCTCTGGTGCTTTAAGGCAAAATATGGTTCAAGTTTCAGTGAATGGACTTTGGTACTGCAATAAACCTTCATCTGCTTTGTTCAAAACAATGGTCGGTTTTTATCATAAACCACAAAATTTTGGACCACAATGCGGTTGTAGTTACTTCTAGACAATGGAAAGATCACGTCCAATCCTTTCTTACCCCCCAAAGCCTCTTCCAGAGAGAATCTGAACTGTTGCAGCTGTTCTTCTGAAAGCAGCCGTGTTCCTCTCAATAGACGTGTCACAAAGTTAGCAGCAGTAGACACTTCGGTTTTCATCGTGAAGTTTTCGCATGAGCTGAAAGGGGAAACGCAAGGAAACCGTGAAATACAAGCAAAAGTGAAAACAAACGAGTTTTCTGAGATCAATCAGCTGAACTCAACAGGCCTAGTCTCGGTCTTTGGCACGTTCCTTTGTTCAAAACAACACGGAAAAGCGCCACATAAACGCCACTGACCTGTTCCAGTGATTCAGAGTAGGGTCACAGAGTGTTTCTACAGTGGCTGTTGAGTGCTTTTTAGCGACGCAGTGATGAAAACGAACAAATAAATCAATATTTTCGACCACGAACTTCCTCCTTCGTCGGTGGCTCGAGCTCGTACGTGCAGCTTCAGTGTTGAGCTCTGATGGTAAACACTCAGCAGCCACGCGCCTCAGCCAATCAGAGCGCTACCTCGCCGTGACGTCACCCTCCATAACATGACGGGGTATCACGCATCAAACAAAGTACAATGTAGTTGTTACATTTTATATTACTTACCTGTTTGTAGAGTATGTTGCACATAGTTTATTATATTAGCAATTTATATATGTGTATTTATTTACATTTCTTCCTGTGTGTCTCAGTAAATTGTTTCGCATTGAACAAGTTCATGCACTCGACTTGATTGTGAAGGTTTTCAGTAAAGAGATTGTATGTAATTACGGCGACATTTTTAGTGGCTCTTCAAACTCCAACAAAACTATTTAATTGTGTGTATTTAATGTTTTTATAGTCTATAACGTTGTTTTGTTGCATATCTATTGGTGCATGTAAAATATAAAAGAGTGTGTATTGTAGCTTAAGGTCAGGTTTTTAGATTTAGTACAACTATTAGTCTACGTTTTTATGCACGGTTACTAAATATAACATTACGACAATCTGATTTAGTTTTCTCATGGTTTATGTTTCTTATTAATCCACTTTTTCGCCACGGGGTAGTTATAATGTTAGTGGTACTTTTATCTTACAATTCGGACTTTGATGCTCACGATTGTGAGATTATATTATTATTACTATCTCACAATGCACTTTAAAATTATTAGTTTCTATTTTAGAAAGTCAGAATTGTGAGAGAGAAAGTGGAATTCATCCATCTATCTGTCTATCCATCCATCCATCCTTCCTTCCTTCCTTGACGGAAACAAGCGTCCACATTTTATTGTGTATGAACAAAATGCCAAAACTTTCCACACACACCTTTCATTGAGGGAAACTTGATAATATAATAACTTTTAAATCACTACTTCGAGTGTGTTTTCTAAATGAAACGCGTTTGTGTAGGACACTTGTCTCACCACCAGTTCTTCCGTAAGTGCGCTGGTCAGTAGACCAATCAGAGCGCGTTGTGACACACCAGGGCCGCTCTTCAGCCAATCAGGTGAGGCTTTACAACCGAACGAACCCTCCCCCAACACAGAATGAGAGGCAAAGATCAGAAATGTTTCCAACTTCACACAGGTTTCTTTTTATTTATTTGTTTACTATTGCGTGTTTATGTTAATGGTTTAGAGTAGCACTTTATTTGGAGGTTTTACAGTTTGGTCGTGCATGTCGAGCATCAGGTAACTGATAAATCTGAGCACATTTGTCCCATGGTAAACGCAGTATGTAATGTTTAAACGACCGTTGAATGAAGGTTAGGTATTATTTTTGACCAGTAGCACTATCATATTGTCAGCTGGGTCTTTGGTTTATACTACTGATATCATTTTATTTTTCAAATGGCACTAACTGTATTTTATACATTAAAAGCCTAGTCTGCCCAAACTTCAACAGTGTGTATGTTTGTGTATTCATGGGTTGTTGACGTAACATGGTGTGTTTATTCTGTCCCACAAGATGAAAATGAATATAATTAATATTGTTGTTATTCAGAATGCAGTGAATCGTTAAAACGTTTCATCGTAAAAAGCTGCGGCGTAATATCAAATCTTAAAGTTAAAAAAGAAAAACATACACATTTTAGTAAACATCTCTGCCATAATTGTACATAAGTGTCTATTTTAGTTTTTCTTTACTATTATTAACATATTTTTGAAAACGTAGGAACTCTCTGAAAACCATGACACCATATCCTAATATGTACAAACATGTGAACACACATACTTATTCCTTATTGTGACTATTTTCATATTAATTATCCACTGAACATTCATGCATGATGCTTCATTTATTTCCCAGAAGCACCTCGTTGACATGAACCTCCCGCCAAACAAGAGAGTGAAAGGCCATCAGGTCCCAGCTGAACCCGGCCTGTTTGACGAAGACATGGATTTCACCCAGGACCACCTGGAGCAGATTGACATCATCGCGCCCCAGGCCTTAAACGGACGTTTGCTTTCAGAGACGATGACATCAGCAGCAGCACAAACAACAGTAAAGAAGCACGAAGAAAAGATGCGTTCGGTTAGTAGGAGACACTTCGGATGCTCCTTTCACAAACACTACCCTGTCTGATTTTAGACCAACCATTTTTGTAATATTGCATAGCTCATTTCTGCATTATATGGATGGGCTACACTAGAAATTTAACAAGTTGTGTGTTATTTTGTGTCTCACACAGTGGATAGTATTAATAAAAACTAATGATTAAAATTTGATTTCTTTGCATAGTTAATTTTTGCATTGTGTGGACTCTGAATGGGTTAAACTAAAAGCTAAATTGAAGTTTAACCTGATAACTGTCACTCATGTTTTTGAAGATAGACTTGAATGTGCATGATACAAACCTAAATTTTTATATTTCATGACTGAAAATATTTTGTAACATGATTTTGATGTGCCATTTACATGGTAATGCAATGTCTGATTTTAAAATGGGTTTTAAAGGATGAATTTTGAGATTTTATGTTTTCAAGTGATATATAACTTCTGATGATTTCTAAAAAGTGATGCGAGGAAGTATTTTTTTTAAACAAAGGTAAAAGCTCCTTTTGTAATGTAGATTTCTGAGGGTGCACTCTTGTCATAAATTAATCTATTACTTTTCCTACATAATTTTTAACAAAAAATATTGGTAAAATATATATTTTGGAGTCTTAGACCTTTCCAACGATATATAGTTTGTCAAGATTAGATTAAATTTGATTGTAATATAGTATAGTCAACGTAGGCGTCCCGTATACGGGACGGGGTGACATTTAATTCTGGGTCTCTCACAGGGGAAGGACGTTCCAGTAAAGATGGAGAAGATCTGACCTGTAAGCAGTTAAGAGTCGCAGCCAGCAGACCGGAAGAAAAAGGTGCATGCACTTCATTTGATCGGTTCTTTGTAGTTTGCAGAAAAATGCTTTATTTGTGCTCATATAGATGCCTGATCATACATTTTATTCCTAAATTCCGGTCGAGGTTGGGTCGCCAAAACTGCTGTCATTTAGTTTTTGATGACTGAAGGTTTAAAAACCAGTTCTTATCACTCTGCATTTCTGTTGACTCTCAGCTGAAGGAGGAAGAGGAGGAGATCCTGATGAAGAACGGAGAGATCCGAGTCCTGCGCGGCTCCCTGAAACAACCCAGTCATTCAGGAGAAGGAGCAGCAGCGGCAGACCCAGCTGGTCCTGGAGAAGGAGAAAGCTCACGCTGGGAGCGAACGCGAGGAGCTGCTGTCCAGGAAGGTACAGAGAGCTCCACAGAGCCACTGAAACATTGACGACATCCAGCTAAAGGCTTGTTTCGCTGCAGGTGCAGTCGCTACAGCCAGAGTTGAATGGTAATGAGAGAAAACAGTAATGAGAGACGGTTGTTCTGTGGTCTGCACTGTCTGCTACAACATTGTGTTCATTTATGCGTGTCTTTTTGCTCATATTAGTACGTCTCTTTGCACACACTCCACTCCACATGATGCACATCATCTTACATTGGACTTTTTTGTTATTTTTGCTCTATTAAATTTAATTAAATTGTACTAAATATTTAAATCATATTATCAATAATAATATAAATAATAATAATTATTATTATTATTATAAAGAATAATTAATAGTAATACTTCATTATTTTAATAACAACATAAATATTTATGGTGATAATACTACAGATTGTAAAAATATGAATTATATATATATAAAGTAGTAGAAACACTTTATTATTGTTTTTATTTAAATAATAATAATCTTATTTAATAATAATAACAATGTTATTAGTAATATTAATAGTGATAATAATGATTATATTATTTCATTATAAAAATAAGAAATTCTTATTGTTATTGTACTGTTATTATTTGTATATATGTAATGTCTTATTATTATTAATATTATAAAATAAGTAATAGTTTTTATTGTTTAAAAATTATTTGTATTATTATTTAATACTTGTTTATTAAATTATTATTACATTATTCTAATTATTTACTATGAATGAAAAGTAACACTATATCATTTTTAATAACATTAATATTAATAATAGTAGTAATGATAATAATTCTTATTGTATTTACTAAAATTATTATAAATATTAAATAAGTAAACACCATACTTTTTAATATAATATAAATAAATGTACATTTTTATTGTTGTTTTTTGTTATTGTTAAACAGTGTAATATTGAAGTATTACTATTTTTTTATATTAATAATATTAAGGAGTGTTATTAAAAGTAAAGGTATTACTGTTGGATTTTTATATGATTCATATTATATTTAATATTATATATTAATAAAAAAAAAAAAAAAACATTTATTGGCAGTAAAATGTTACCTAAAATCTGATCTAGACAAATATGAGTTTATTTTACGTGGTGTTGTTTGTTGTGTTAACACAGTGTTCACTCTCCTGCGAGTCAAGCGTTCATGACTAAAGGAAACTTCTCAGCCGAATTCTCCAAGAAAACATCTCCTGTCAAAAACGGCCATTTACCAGAGGGCAGGATTTATTTTTTTATGCTGAAACATAAGAAAAAACAAACTAGGAAAACAAACACAAAGGGCAAATGCAAAAAGCAGAGACATGCACATTTCCTGTCTGCTGATGTATTTCCATTCTCATTTGACCCTTAATATCATCTGTCAGATGGTAAACCAGCTCGGTCCAAACGTTCCCTCGCACGATTGGACTGAACCCTGGGCGCCGGTCACCAACAGGAAGTGAACCGCTGATCAGATGTCTTCTTGTTTCTGTTATCTCAGTGTGTTGCAGTGAGGCTGTGTGTGTTACTGAAGCTGCTGCCGAGTGCTCTGTGTCTGTGTCTCCTGCTGTCCATCAGTCCTGTAAACCACAGGAGCATCCAAATTAAACATATCACGCCTCTGAGTGTCCAGAAAACACGAGAAACCTACTATAAACATCAATTTCCATTACATACAGCTGTTTATTTTGGGAAATCGTCAGCCCACTTTTACAACATTCATCATACAATGCTGTAAGGACGGAAATTTCCATTGCATCATTTGTTTGGGGGGTATTTTCCAGTGGAAGGTTTGAACTATGTCAACTTCTTAAACGCTGATCAAATATACTTTTAAGTCACATGAGCAGAGATTGCTATGGTTCATTAACAAAGCCATACAGAACACTTTGTTTTTTACCAAAGAATATATTTTTAAAGACTTTACATCATGACATTTGCAGATTTTTATATAACTATTAACATATTATTGTTATTAACATTATTTTATTATTAAAGTTGTATTTGAAGGATGTACTAATTAAATTAAATAGGACAGAATACTGTACTGATAACAATAACTAGTATTATTATTGCTAGTAGTGTTCATAGCAGTCATTTTTACATAATATTTGCTTTATGCATTTTTAAACATTAAAATATTATTTGTTGTATTTCATTTATTATTAAACTAAATATAGAACATTGTTAACAGTAATTCGTATTAATGATAGTATTTTATATAATATTAACTTTTTCATTTTTAAAATATTATGATTTGTTGTTTTATTATCAAATTAAATATAGAATATTGTATTATTAATAATAATAAAAACCATTATTAGAATGTATATTATTGATCTTTTTACATCATGTCCTTGCTTTTATTAAAACATTTTGTTAGTGAAATTAATTTTATTAAGTTAATTGTAGATTATTGTATTAATTACAATAACTATTATTATTATTATTGCTAGTAGTACTAGTATTCATTTTTACATCATGCAATTGAAATAATACTTTTGAATTTATTAAAGTATAATTTGTTATTTTATTATTTATTACATTAAATATTATTTAAAAAAGTACTAATACTTATAATAAATTATTCATTTCTGAAAGTAAAAAAAAAAAAAAAACAATAGGAAGGTAATAGAGGGGGAAAAATCTTAAATTGGCAGATTTTCAGGGCTAGAAAACCTGTGGCAATTTTTATAGTGTCTTTAAATATCAGCTTGAAAAAAAGTTAATTTCTTTCTTCTTCCCTCTTTCTTTCGGGGATCTTTGGCAACTTCCAGCTCGTCCTCCACAGAATTCAGATGGCTTCACCATCAAGATTGCTTCAAGCTTCGAGTCTGGCTGCGTCTGCTCTGACCGCATTAGCTCTCCATCAACCCCATAGTGTCCCACACAACCCAAATGCTGCTCTCCAAACCTCCCAGCGCTCCTGTCCGGCCGCTGTGCACTTCCTGCCCCTGCTCAGCTTCCACATCCGCACACCCTCAGTCGCTGGAGAGCTCAGGGAAAGACCTCGCTCCACGGCAGCTCACTGTCGGGATGGTCTGGCTCCAGTCTGGAGGAGTCTCTCAGCAGACATCAAAGCGCTCTGTCATATGGTGTGCTACAGCAGCGAGGCTCTGAAAGGGGTTTTGTGTCATCAGGAGGACATCTCCTCAGTGCCTCTGAACACTTGAACGGGGAGACGCAGACACAGCTGCCTCTTCTCAGGAGGATCCTACAGCTGGCAGATCCGGCCTTCACTACCGCCGCTGGCCAGAGGCGGGCGCTAGAGAGCGCTTGTTTGAAAACGCTTAGTTCGCTAGTCGAGAGAGCACAGGACAACCAGCTCTTGAGGTTAAGGATCATCCATATACTGTCATACTTTTTGTTCACACTTTGAATTAGATTTTATTTTTCTGTTTTCTGTTTGAATTATAATTTAGTTAAAGTTTTAGTAATATTGTTGTTGTTTTATATGAGTTATTTTTTCTTTATAGTTTTTCTTTTTTATTATTATTGTTATATTTTACTACTTATTAGTTTTAGTTCATTGCGTGTTTGGACTCCCTAAAATTAAACTAAACCAAAATGAGGAATATTGGTTAAGTGCCGATTGTGATCTAAAATATTCAATGAGAAATCATGTATAATAGATGTTATCTCAATTCTTTGGTTTTGGATTGAATTGGCTAGTACAACCCAGCGTTCTCAACATCTGTCGATTTTAATTATGACTAACAAAATTTGTACTATCTTGATTATTTGCTTAGACTGCGTAATATAAGACATAATACAATTAAATGTAAATGGATTACTTTTTTATGCAGTAAATTAATTCTGCCATGTAGTGAGGTCGTGTGACTAATGTAGCATCCCACTCTTTGATACTATATACTGTATTCATGTTGCATACTGTATTCTGTTTCTCATGATACTTTGAAAAACAGACGGAAGAACAACAGTTTTAGTCTTCTGAGGAACACATCCGTCAGCTGCATACGTCGTTGAGGCTGCCTTGTTTCCGAAAAGTAAATATTATATTCCAAAGAAAGAAAGAAATCAGTCATTTACACCTCCAATAATAACAGTTAATTTTAGAATGATTACTTCAGAAATTAGACGTCCTCAATGCTGTGTGAGACCAGCAGATGTGACCTCTGGAGGGGCAGCTAGTACATGTAGTATTTTGTGCAGTAGTCAGTATTTCATTTCAAACAAAGACTTTATTTATTTTTAAATATTATTTTAGTAAATAGTAATGATGATCAAACTAATTAAACTGCCGTCTCATTTCTCAAATGTAGACTCCAGGTGGTGATGTCAAGTGTTGTCTGACTCTAGTCCTACAGTATTGTCCATCTGTCTGTGAGATTTCTGTCATTTATCGTCTTTAATGAAGGGTTGGCCACTTAACTCTACTTGCATGAATGTAAGTGTCTTTTAGTGTCTTGTATTGGCATGATTTAACATGATTATCCTTCCTCTTCTCTTACATCGATGTCCTTTTCTCAAAATCACCTCTAGACCATATAAATCTGCTTCTGAGGATGTGTGGACTCGCTTAGTACTAGAGGTCATTATCTTGTATTATTTCATTTGCAATGCATTACTTGAATAGAAGTGGTATTAAAAGTCTAATTCCTTTGTCAACAGGTCATCCGGTTAATAACCACACTGTTCACATGGAGAACAGAAACAAGGGCGGCTTTGTGTGAGTCATCCTGTCGGTGTATTACTGAGAAGTGTAGAAGTGTATTAACACCTTTTCCCTTGAAAAAATCAGTTTGTTTTGAAGTAAAACCACCAAAAACATTTTCAGAACAATTGCTTTTGAATTCTCTGGGACTGACCACACAACACATGTTCTCGTCCTCAGGTGGTGTGGACAGTTGTGGTTTTACACAGACAATGGCTGAAAACAAAAGGCAGAGGAAGTCAGACAGTGGGTTATCAGAGCTGGACGGGTCCTGGATTGCAGGTACTGTGAGAAGCTCTGATGTTACTGCACTGGCTACTGTTGAAGGACTCGTCTATTTCCGAACACTGTCTAGACGTCCTGCACATATACGATCAGGTTATTCCCACCATTAGAGACACGTTCTGTCTGGTCCCAGATCTGTCTGAGAGCGAAGGTGGGTTTGTGTCTCTACATTCAATTATAGTAATTGATGCTAACGTCATTTTGATTAGCTTGAACATTTGTTATTGCACATTTAACATCCTGTATATGAAACATTTATCTTGAAATAAGTCCATTGTAGTGCATCAAACTGCATTACATCATGGTAGAACTGGCTCTGGAGGAGATCTGCTGATTTGAAACAAAGTACGTTGAAGACATGGATAAGGAAATGGGGTCATAATGATCGAACACAAAGTCAGTTTTCCCCTCAGAAACATTATGTTCGTCTTATCTACTCAGATTTTTGTTGTTCTTTTAAAAACTGAGACCAATGATCCAAATTAAAGAATTAATTCTATATCACCTGTAGAATTTTCATTATTTTTGTATTATTGAATATAGACTTCCATAGAAAAACTATAGACTTCCATAGAAAAGTATTCAGTGTTTGCAAGTGGAAGGAATTAAATCGGACTTAATGTGGGTACGGGAGTCCCCCAAGGATCTGTATTGGGGCCATTATTATTTAATATATATATAGTCTAGAAGTTAATATTGAAAATGCAAGGTTCCACTTTTATGTAGACGACTGTCATCTGTTGTTCTGCTCTGACACAACAAGTTCTGGATGAATAAATGTAATGTAAATGTAAATAGCAGGATTCAGCCATTTCCAAATATTTAACAGCCACGGCATTAATCAATCCCCTGAAATGGAAACTTAGTCCCTTTCAAGGTTTCGGCTGAAGCCGGTCCTACATTCAAGTCCGTATTATCACTCCACAGACTCGTTTTTCAAAATGCTTGAAAACTGCAGTTGTACAGGTCCTCCTGAAAAAGAGCAATCTTGATAACAACATATTGAGAAATGATAGACCGATATCAAATCTTCCTTTTGAAGGCAAGATTATTGAAAATGTTGTTTTCAATCATCTGAACTACTAATGAAACTCAAATGGATACCTGGACAATCGTCTATCTGGTTTCTGACCGCATCACAGCACAAAGACCGCACTAAAAAAGATAATAAATGATAAATGTCCAGGTATCCATTTGAGGGGTTTGATTAATGGCGTGGCTATTATATATTTGGAAATGGCTGAATCCTGCTATTGACCAATCAGAATCATTAAGAGTGTAGCCTAGTAAAATAAGGTAATGAATTTACCAATTTAAGAAGTTTGTGATTTCAAGATGCTACATGGAGTATGTATCATTCGAATATCTTGAAACGAAAATGTAGTTTTTAATTAAAATTAGTCAACAACACACAAGTATACTCACTTCCTGTAAACCACTTAACTTCCCCTGTGTAGGTAAACAAATGTTCTGCCTAAAATATTAAATGAGAATGTCTGACAATTTAACAGTGATGGCAGCACAATTTTTCTTTATTTGCGGTTGCAAACATTGAGATGCTTAGAACATTACATACATAGAACATTTTAACGTAAAACATTGATTAGTTTTAACATACAATACAGTTAATAAACCAAGAATGTGACCTGACACACCCAACAGGAATCTGTAGATTGTTGATACCTTATGACCTAACTTCATAACATGGGAGAGCATGTCACTGCATTTTCCAGAGCACCAAACAAAGCAGCCAAACAGCTTACAATTTCACCCTCTTTCTGACCTTGAGTGGCTTTTAATGGTTAAAAATAAGTGCTTCACATTATTTAAAGTCATTTGGCTTCCAGTCAGGAACGCATTAAGGCCATTGTTCCTCAAATTCAAATGCTTTTCAGACCCTCAAGAAAGAGTTCACAAGGGAAACATATAAAACGTGTTGACGCCTCCTTCATAAACATGGAATTTCTACAACAGCCAAAAGCCAAATTCCATAAAATTACCCAAACACACGGTGGGAACATTGTGTTTAAGGTGTCCACATGTAATTTTGCTGCAAAAGCTGAATTAAATAAGGCATATTCTGGATCTCTGAGCATGAGGACACTTATACAAACATTCACAAAATCATGAACCTGAACGCTAAGTGAATCGTGAAAACATCTAAACAGCATGCTGGCGTTGTTCAAATGCACCAACTGATTAAGTGTCAATGTTTTGTGCAAATTCCCAGGTTAAATAAAACTGGTGATATTTAAGGCGTTTAATGGCATTTCAAGTCGAAACGGTCTGAGGCTGGTAAAACATATTCCCTTTTGCTTGGTGGACAAAAACAAACAAAACGAAAACATTATATGGCTTGGAGTCACGCACAATAGCAGGAGTAAATAAAAATATATTGATATAAAATTAAGTGTAAAGAAAACGATGATAGCACACAAGCGCACATTGATAGCGAATCCCGATCATTTAATTCCCAACTCCGATTGGAGGATGCTGTCAACAGTAGATGTACATTGCGCAATTGTAGGATAAAACTACGTAACCATCAACGATCCAGGTTGTGGTTTAGTAGCCGGTCTTTGGTTGCTCCATGTAGTGGGGGTTGTAAGCCGGTTGAGTCGAGCTGTAGTCTGTTGGTGGGGGTGGGTGAGCGAAGCCGGGCTGAACTGGTGGTTGAATGGGGTACGTGGCCTGCCCGCCATCATACGCAGCCTGACTGTAGGGAACGGCTTGACTGTAGGGAACAGGATATCCTGGGCCTCCTGGAAACACATGCAGAATTACAGCTTCACTATGAGTCAATGAATTTGGGGGAACTGGTGGCCTAGTGGTTAGAGAGTTTGACTCCTAGCCCCAGTGTTGTGGGTTCGAATCTCGGGCTGGCAATACCACGACTTAGGTGCCCAGGCGCAAAACTTCTGCGGAGACGATGAGTCAGTGTCACCGACTTCATCTTCTTAAACCGAGAAAAAGGAAAATACTAGTTTATCAAAATATTAATATTATTAATGCAGTCTCCTTACTGTTTTTTTCCAGACACATTCATAAACATTACTTCTGCCGGTGTGCTGTGGCAAGCTTTATGAATGTGCTTATTTGGCTATGTAAGCAATTAAAGGCTCATTAAAATTATTTAAATGGATTATTAATAAACAAACGCTTAGTCGACTAATGCTTAAAATTAATGACTACTAGTTGACCAGAATTATCCTTAGGTGGCGACAGCTCTAGAAATAAGTACATTTAATTTCTAATTTTTTATTTTATGTTAAATCCAGAATACTCAAGTGAATTTCACACAGTTACGGTTTGTAAACTTTAGGCTACTCAAACAATATAGCACAGAAAAAAACTATGCTATGAGAGCATGTGGTTTATTTACAAACATCGAAGTAAGCAAGCAGACAGCTTGCGATCCTTTTTAAAGATAATATGTCTACTCAATAGAGTTATTACCCAAATAAACAGAGACCTTTGTACCTGATACACAATGATGACACAATACTAAACCCAACAACAAAAGCGTCCATAACGGTGTAAATACAACTCTAAAACAGTGAATAGTGTAAGTTTATTAATTATTCATGCCCCAGTGCATGATGGGAACAACAGTATCATAACTTTGATATTTTACTTGAATCCTTGTAAACATACATTTTCATTTCTAAAATTGAGTACTTGTATAGAATTTACTCTTTTTATATTATAATTATTATACTTACCTGAACTTTTAATGTAAAAATTACATTTGTTTTTCTGTACTATTTACATGACTATAAAATCTTTTTTTTCCCATTTAGGCATTAAACTGCCTTAATTTTAAAATACTATATCTTTGTTTACTCTGAACTTTCAGCGTCGTAACTTTGCAGAAATTGTTTATGCTCAAACAGCAACATTACACACTAAAGTTAAAAGTGAAATCACAATCAACCACCCCTTTAATAAATCAAAAGTGCCACAAGCAACATTTTTTTGTGTCAACGCAAATGAATCCCTGTCAACTTATTTACTGAAACACTCTTCTGAAATCAAAGAACTGAACAAGTGTCATACTCATGACTCACGAGTCATGAGACAGCGAAGGATTGCTAAACTAATGACAAATTATTGCTAAATAAAATCTTGCAACATTAACAGCATTTCCAGCAAAATCATCATGATTATTTTATATATATTGCCCATCTGCCTGAACTTTGTGTTGTGCAAGGTGGTATTATCTTACTGGTCTCCTGATATGGGGGTGGTGGTCCCGCTACATATGGCTGGCCCTGATATGGTCCTGTAGGCATGGGTTGTCCTCCATAAGCTGGTGTGCCACCGTAGCCGGCCTGAGACGGTATGGGCTGGTACGGTGGGTACTGACCTCCCTGAGCAACAGGCTGCTGAGGATACTGTGAGCTTACGACGGTAGTGGTTGTTGTTGCTCCCATAACAGCTGTAGAAACAATCAAACGAACATGAATAATGGGTTGAGGGATTCACAGTCGATGCATAACATACACATTATATGAAAGACTGATGCTTTTTTTTTTATGTTTCTAAAAAAAAGAAGTCTCTTATGCTCACCAAGGCTACATATATTTGACCAAAAAATACATGTAGTTTATTGAGCCTTTTCTTTCAACAGTGTTAAACTTCAGTTACTCTGCTCTTGGAGAGAGTTTCATTGTTTTGACTCTCGTAACTGAACACGACACGCAGTTTAAATGCCGAATGGAGGATGACAGACAGCAGCAGAAGAGTTTGTGAATTAGAATTTAAAACTCACATTAAACTATGGAACGTCTTCAGAACACTTGGAATACAGTGCATGAACATTTGGAGGCTTTAGAATGTTTTGGTGCATTTTCGTGGAGCTTAACAACACAGAATAGTATATTCACAATAGGCTATCGGATTTGGATCGGTCTCGTCTAAACAATACCCGATCCAACAGATCAGTATCGGAGCGGATACAGATACTCAGTATCGGATCGGTGCATCCCTAGGACAAACTGTATAAAAGAGTGTGCACACACTGACTTTCTCTGCTTGATTGAAAATAAAATCTGAAAAAAATCTTCTGGCATCAAAACCTTTCTATTTTCTTTTCATTTATTATATTATATAAAAGCCCTTGCTACGTGTACTGTGTTAAGCTAACTGAGGCCTGTTATAGCAATTATATTTCTTAGCTCTTTTTGTTGTTTTTGCTTGCTTCCACTGTCCTCATTTGTAAGTCGCTTCGGATAAAAGCATCTGCTAAATGACTAAATGTAAATGTAATGTTAAACCTCAAGACTTCTAGAGTGATTTCTCACAGAAGCAGCAGAAGCCACACCATTATGTTAGATAAATATTGGTGTTATATTAGCCACCCTGCTACAGATATCAGCACTGGCTATATCATGTAGCATTGTTAAAAAAGGTTAATTATATCACAATTGTAAATAAATAACTTGACAAAAACCCTAAAGATTATAATTCATGTTAACTGACAAAAACACCAATCCACCCTGTGAAGAAATGCGGTTCTGCAACCTCACATAAAACCAACAGCATATTTCCGGCCAGGGTTACTATAGATAACTACTAAGTTAAACAAACTAAAATACTTAATTATAAAAATTCTCATTTTCATTTAGTTTCAAATGGGCTAAAATATCTAAAACTATAAAGATTAAAAACTAATAAAAATGACACTTTAAAATCAGAAGGTGGAAAAAAGTAAGAATAAGAACGACTTCAAAATAGTATCTCAGTGATGCTAAAATAACGCTGCTTAAAGCAGAAAACAAATAAACAGGTTGCCTTTTTTAGCAGGTCAGTGAATTTAACAGAGAGTCTTTCATATGATGCACACACTTTTATAAACTTAAAAGAAAGGGGTAGTGCACTTTAAGTGCACTTTAAAGCTGTCATGTGAAAATCTTGTGACACAATCATTAACAGTGGCTGTAGCACTGCAGGCCTCTTCCTGTAGCACATGGGCGCTTCCTCCCCCTGTTTGTGGTTACTGCGGACACAGTGAGTCAGATTGGGTGGGGAATCCCAGAATGCTCCAGTATTCAGTTTTTCCACTCTCAACAGAAACATTCCAGCATTCGTAGCATAGGCTAAACGGTCAGAGAAAGTCTAAATTTGGGCAAAAGTGTTGTACCCTGTCTTACACATGGGTCAGACGGACAAAACATGCCCAGGTCATATTTTTACCCAATATTTAATAGATTCTGCATGAAAATATTCTCACTATAACACGTTCAGACCTTTAGACTTTGGTTTGTATAGTATACAAGACTAATATAGCAGATAATATTAGAGATTTTTGACCGTATTTCACATGGAAATAATGCTGCAATTAACATGGATTTTGTGAGATTCAGTTTGAGAAACTGGCAAATATTTTTCATTGGCTTCACATTTAAACACGTCACAATTACGTCATGTCTCAAATTGAAAACATGAACAAGAATGGATCCAATCTGCAATTGTAGACACTTACGTCTGGGTGTTCGGCACATTTTGTAGAGGCAGCAGCAGGGGCAGACGCAGCAGATGATGAACATCGTGATGAAGAGCACAAGCCCTGCTACGGTCACGCCGACCACGACATTCTTATTCTCATTGCTTTAGGACAGATCATGAAGAAGACACATTAGAAACACACTTTATTGGTTCATATGTGACCTAATCACGATTAGATCCAGATCTGAACATGGATTTCCTTGAAAAATGTAAATAATAGTCCTTGGCACTACCAAAACATTGCTGCACTGGGACATTAACTCAACCAATGGTTTCACAATCTGTTTGTCTGGACAAACAAAAATAAGTGTTATGGTTAGAAACTCTTTATTTCCAAAACCTAGTTTGGTGACTCTAGCTACACAGAAAGAGTAACCCGCAGCTGGGGCACTCTTGTTAGTATGAAACTATGAAATACATTTTTTTCAAACATGAGTGAAGTAAAACTGCTTACAAAAAACAGTCGTCTTGTTTCTCTTCGGATAACTTGGACCATGGATCGAAGCAGCAGTATCGGTTATCACACGTCCCACAACAGTATTGATTATACCGACAGTCTATGGAGGGCCTAAACTCACCATTGCTAGTAAAGTAGCTTTTGCAGTCATCATCGGCTAAACAGAAGCAAAAAGACAAGAAATAAACACAAAAAAATATATTATAAGGCTTGTTTAACCACAAATTAAAATGTATTATTCTATGTTACGTCACCCAAACCCAAGTTAGTTGGAATATGACATGGAACATAGCCATTTAGATTATTTGAATGGTACTTTTATGGCTTTCAAGAGTTTAATAGAGTAAATAATTGTCTGTTTTTCTTTTATGTAAATGAGCAGCACAGACTTTCTGCGACCGTTCATCTTTTGAGTTTTATGCACATAATTACATTTATTAAGTAATTAACTGTATTGCATCACTTGTGAGCTGATTTTATTTTAGAATGGTATAGGGAATCACATGAATTTCAAATATACGGAAACTTCCTAAGACTTCAAAATGATCAAACATTTCACATAGCCTACACAAAACTCGTGCAAAATTCGCATTGGATACTTCGATTACAATATCTATATGTTCAATACACTGAAAAAATAGCTGTAGAATTTGTTTTTAAAGAATAATTTCAAGCACACTGAATGACGGGTGAAATTTGTAAGTCGAAAGGCTGAAACTTTTTCAAAACGTGCTTTTTCAAAATCTTTTTGTTAATTTTTTTTTTTTTTATCATTTAAAAACTAGCACTAAAACTATACATGAAACATTAAATAAATAAATAAAAAACATTACAAATGACACAGAAAAGTCATGCTTTAGCACAAAGCAAAAACAACAACAAAATATAGCTTACGTGCTAAAAACACACATTTGACGTGCAAGCGCATTTCATGTCGCTTGTAGATCCAGATACTAAGCAGACGTAGTTTAACCAGAACAAATCGTCAACAAGAATAAGCTTAAGCCCTAAGAGTCCTTTTCTTTAGGTATTTTATTTACTTACCGAATGTCGCCGTGAATAAAACCGCAGACAGGAGCAGAAGAACTGGGACGGTGGACGCCATAACTCCGCTCTTCCGTTCAACCGCTCGCTCTGTGCGGAATCTGCGGATGTGGTAATTTGAGAAGTCGCCTTCAGCTCCCACGTACTGCTTTAAAAGTAAAGGAAGAGGGAAAGCACAGGTTTAAATGTTAACCACGAGACTGCTAAGCCTGTGAGAGACGTCACAGATGGATGTTTGCGAGCGTAAGATCACGAAACAACATGACACCCAACAGACGACATTGCACTCACAACAATGGGATTCAGTGGCTGAATAACGGACCGGAATTCTGTCACAAAGTGGATCTCACAATCCATAAATGCCCCTCCCATACTGGGGCCTTTATGGATAAAACGAAAACGAAAGTTTAGAAATGCATTTCACTGTTTATTTTCATGATTTTATATGTCAGAACTAAAAGTAGCTATACACACTGTTTGTATTCCAAACCTTAAAGACATGAATCATTTCTGTGATGAATTCCATGTGAAACCACCAGGACTTCAGTCTCCAGTGCACTTAAAGCTGCAGTAGGTAACTTTTGTTAAAATATATTTTTATATATTTATTAAACCTGTCATTATGTCCTGACAGTAAAATATGAGAAGGATAATCTGTGAAAAAATCAAGCTCCTCTGGCTCCTCCCAGTGGTCCATTTGCAGAAATTCATCCGCTCCCGTTAAGAAACAACCAATTGAATCAGAGGTGCGGACGTGCGGTCCGTAACTTTGTGTTCAAAATGTAGAAAAATATATATAATAAGCGAGTACACCATGAATCCATTTTCCAAACCGTGTTTTTAGCTTGCCCTGAATCACTAGGGTGCACCTATAATAAGTGTTTATATTCGGACTATTTTAAATTGCTTCGGGGGTACCGCGGCGGAGTAACCCAGTACCTTTGTGATTCTTCATAGACATAAACAGAGATAAGTAGTTCCGGCTACAATGTTCTTCCGCAAGACGCAAGCAGTTCTGTTTATTAACCGCTAGAGCGTCAAATGTTACCTACCACAGCTTTAAAGTCGGCATGAAATGAATATTCACTCTATATTAATTCTATATCGTGCGTTATTGTGAATTTATTTATATAAATTATTTATTAATAATTTCTATAATTAATAATTAAATTATTTATTTAATTACATTATTTATATATTTCATTTATGCATATTTACTTTTTTGCCTTGCAGTTTCGAATTAAAATCGTATAACTGTATCTTCCAATAAAGTGTCAATTGGATGCATACTTCACAATCTTACCAGAAGTAGGTCAGGTACTTAGTAGATAGATACTGTGAATTTGGACATACCACTGTTTTTGGCCTATACTGTATATAGTAGGAAACTATGCAGTTTTGGATGCAGCCAATCACATTCAGATCTGCCTCCATCCAATCAGCAACCAACTTTAATCGTTTGGTTTAATTCTTAAAGTCATTTGCAGTTAATATGCATCTTTTTTTTAATCAATTATTTGCAAGTAACCCTAATGACCCAAAGGAACATCTCATAGTCCGGTCATGCTTCAATTTGGACATTTCAGTAGTGTTGCATGCTTCTTGTGGGAATTTCCAAATTTGTGCCTATATTAAATCTTTAGCATTAATGATTCATTCTTTCGATCTAATTCATCTCAATGAACGCGTTCACATATGCTAATCTTAGATGTGGAAGTAGACAAGAGTAGGCGGCTACAATGAGAGGAGTGAACAGTTCAGTCAAAGAAAGATAGTTCTCACTTTCCATAGTGAATCAGCCACCCACAAGACATTGCGTCATTCACAACCATGTGCTGTGTTACTAATAAAAAATAAGTTATTTACATTCTGTTGCTCTGTCATCAAAACAGATATGAGGGACAAGACACCAAAAGAAGAAGTGTGGCACATGTCAACAGAGAGATGTCATTTAGAATCCAAATCAAATAAACATTTATTAATGAATTGTTCAAAATAATTTTGAGTACATTTTCAATATATCCTGACTTTGATTCAGTTTGAGGATAAGAAATAGCATTATTGCAGAGCTGAAATATATAATTTAAAGGAGAATAAGGTTCCCCTTTCTGGTACATGGTAAATGAGTTAGTTTTGGATGCCTAAAAAAAATGCCCAGAGGTGTAGCAAATGTTTCCAGTGTAAGTTAAATGAATTAGATATTTCAAATGATTTGGTTGTAAATTGTAAAGTGCTACATATTTCATTGCTGCAGAGATGAGTGTATTTTGTAAAACAATTGCAACTGCTCAGTTAATTGCCATAATTATCCCAATTGTCATTCGTTAATAGCATCATGTTCAAAACAATAATCTACTAATCTATGATAATAAGAGTAAAAAGCCTATATACAAAATAATATTTAAATGCATAAGTAAAAAGACTAAACACTAGACTAGATTGTTTCTTTTTTATTTGACCAGTAGGTTGCGCCATATACATTCAAGGTTTGGATGACTTTGTTGAGTTTGACATCCTTTAAATATAGTTTTCCCTTCTTTCAAGCATAAAAACATAAAAAACAGCAGTTAAACATTTACAAAATGTATAGCCGTTAAACAAATAGGCTGCTTCTCAAAAAAACTGTGTAACCTAAAACAATACAATAAGGAACTGTGAATGACAGTGGTTTCCCATAATGCTTTAACAAAGGTTGCTTTATCAAAAATGCAACCCTTTTTCCTACTTTGACAGCCATTTTGTGCTTTAAATCTTTCATGTGCATTTAAACTTGCTACAGAAAGTCAGTGGGACTCGTGACATGATTGTGGAAATTTTGTGACAGTCATTGTTGTTCAAGTGCGGTTGCATTTTTTTAGACCCTCAAAGGAAAAAAGCTCAAAATAGAAAACTTGTTGACACTTTGTTTGAACGGAATCCCCGTCACTGTCATCTGAAATGTAAACCCCTACACAATCATATTTATGAGTAACACCGTTAATGAAAATATGAAAACTCAATAACAGAGTTACGTAAACTGAAACGAAAGAACTTTACATTTTATATTGTGTAACAGTTCAGTTCAGTTTTAAAATAATAATCTAATAATTAATATGAAAGTAGAAAAAAAACAACTAAAACTGCATTAAAACAATTCACTTATTGCTTGTAGAAAGACTGAAATTGTATTTTCTTGTAAAACTAATCTTTGCTTTATTTACAATTCCCAAAAACATTTTTCCACAGTTTGCCACGGAGTGAAAACGAAACTGAAAGAAATTACTAAACGTAATAACGCAAAATAACTCAATTTAAAACCAGTAATAACCTGAGTCTAACACATCCACTATTTTTGTATAATCCACATTATTTTGGCCACATTCTGACTGCTTCGCGAAATATGCGTCAACCTCCACAGTCCAGCAGATTGACAGACGGTCGCGCTTTAGTAAGCGATGTTTGGTGGCTGCACGTAGGCGGGGTTGTAGGCCGGCTGATTCAATGTTTCTGAAGGCATATACATGACCCCCGGCTGGGCAGGCGGCTGCATGGGGTACATGGCCTGGCCTCCGTCATATGCACTCTGACCAGTGGGATATCCAGGACTCACTGGAAACAGAAAAAATTGATACTTTCCCAGAAAAGACTACTACATGGTTTCAGTCTGTCGAGTACTAGATGTTCTTACCGGCCACGTGATATGAGGGCGGGGGTCCTGGTGCATATGGCTGTCCCTGATACAGGCCCGTCTGCATTGGCTGACCATAACCCGGTTGAGTCGGCACTGGTTGGTATTGTGGGTACTGGCCCGCCTGCATTACAGGCTGCTGCTGAATGAAATGTGCATTTGAGATTGTAGTCACATGAGCTCCTGCCACAGCTGAGGGGGAAAAACAAGACAGAAATCAATTTACAATTCAATTTTACCAGCCCCCTAAATAATATATAATATATAATCCCCGTAATGGAACTGATCACCCAAAAAAAGAAAATATGCTGAATATTTGTTCACCCTCGGGCTGTCTAAGATGTAGATGAGTTTGTTTCTTCATCAGAACAGATTTGTAGAAAAATGTAGCATTACATCACTTGCTCACCAATGGATCCTCTGTAGTGAATGGGTGCCGTCAGAATGAGAGTCCATACACCTGATTAAAACATCACAATAATACACAAGAAATCCACACCACTCCAGTCCACCAGTTAACATGTAGTGAAGCAAAAAGCTACATGTTTGTAAAAAACAAATTCATCATTAAGACATGTTTAATGTAAATCCGTGATAACACTTCCTTTAGTGTAAAATCCATACCCATATTTAAAATAACTGTAAAATAACTGTTTTTGCTTGTAAGGGGTGCCTGGTCTGTGGTCTGTATTTCTCTCCCGATTCAGAAAAGAACGTTTTTTACTGTATAAAGCAATATTATGGATATTTAACCGGTTAAAAATGCCTTAATGACAAATTTGGCAGCTTTTGCTTCGTGAGGCATTAATTGATGAACTGGAGAGGTGTGGATTACTTGTGGACCATTGTGATGTTTTCATCAGCTGTTAGGACTCTCATTCTGACGGCACCCATTCACTGCAAAGGATCCACTGGTGAGGAAGTCATGCAATGCTACATTTCTACAAATCTGTTCAAATGAAGAAACAAACCCATCTACATCTTGGATGGCCTGAGGGTGAGCACGTTTTCAGTTTTTGGTGGACTAATCCTTTCACACTAAAACACTTACGTCTGGGTGTTCTACACATTTTATAGATACAGCAGCAGGTGATGAACACAGCGATAAGGATCACCCCCGTTATTAATGAGCCAATAACAATATTATTGTTTCTTCTGAAGGACAGATAAAACATGAAGCAACAAGCATTAGAAAAGCTCTTTAGCATATATTAGTATAATCTATAAAATCTAATGAATATATTAAAATCTTGTTAACACTTCATTTATTTAAATGCCATTTTTTATTAATTTAATTAAACCACACAGGTTTAATGAAAACACATTGGTTACTGCTGTGGTTAGTTTGCTTTGTGCTGGGACTATTAAAAATATACAATATCAAATCAGGATTCTGCAATCTATGCCACTAAAAAAATGTAAAGCATTTGTTTGCTTAAAATATTTGTTACAACATTTTTTTTTCCTTATTTGGTCATGTCCTGTCTTGCCTAGGCCACCATGTTAACCCCTTCAAAAAAGTTGCATCATGCTTCATCTTCAAGTTGACCTCTTTTTAAAGCAATGACTTAAAATGTTTGTTCTTTAAAGAACAAAGTGAGGGCTAAAAGCGCAACACACCAATCTGTGAGATGCATTTTGCAAGATGCATCACAAATAGAACACAGCCTCGGTAGGAAATGGTGGGAGGTGCGAGAAAAGATAAAAAAAAACCTCAGCCAACACGATCCGGAAACCAGAGATAAGAACAGGCCAGGTACATTTCAAGATAGGGCTTTATGTTTGATTAGACTCGTGATCAGGTTAGAATCAAAAACTGATATTAACAGTATAGGACACTTTAAAGTAGAAATCACTTGTACAGTCAGTGTCTCGGTTTACAGAATTATCACTAGATCACAGTTATGGATGATGAGGGAAATTAAACCATAAACTGACCCAATCATGAAAGTTGTAATTTTTGATGATTCAATCAGTCAGGTGGTTATTTGAAAAATGTCCTTTGTGTTCAGAAAGTGTAAGATAATCTTAGCCTACGACATGAGGGTGTAGAAAAAGAAACTTTAGGTGTCTAACGGACATCTGTAGCTATAGAAAATTGCATTGACTTAAAGGTCCTTACAAAGTGCAGAGGTTTTGATCACTTTCGGATAACTTAAAATATTCAGAGGAGCAGCAGTATCTGTGATTACAGGATCCACAGCAATGCTCCCGACCATAGCAGTTAATCCAATTCTTGAACTCGTTATTAATGTTCAAGTAGCTCTTACAGTCATCACCTAAAACCAAACACAAGAACAGCAGAAAGGCGACAATCAAGAGAAAGGATTTAAATGCTATTAACATTAACATTGTGAAGTAGCTACCGTTTAATCAAGCGCTGAATAAATGATTTTTGTACCTGGCAGCCATCGGTAAACCGGCCCAAAACAAGTTTAACGTGTTACTTTATTTTATTTTATAAATTTTTATAACATTTTGTCTAACTTACCAGCTTTTACCGTGAATAAACCTGCAGAAAGGAGAAGAAGAAGCGCTAAAGTAGACGCCATCGCGCAGCTCTTCCTCTATAACAACACTTTCTCTTGGTGCCTGAGGAAGCCTATTTCCAAATCTGCTCGCGCAGCGTCCGCGTCTCGAGACGCAATGACGCTTCTTTACTGTTTTCGGTCTGCACGCAAACACTTGGAGGAAACGAAAGCGAAAGGAAAACGGTCAAAAACTTGTTGAATATGTCAACTAAAACATTAACCAATGCAATCAACATTTGTTTGTGATTTGTTACAATATCCCAAATCTTTTTTTTTTTAAGAACAGAAGTTTTATTCTAACATACACAGCAATGCCGTTCAAAACTAAGCTATGACGCAGTGTCACGTGATCCTTGAGAAATCATTCTAATGTGCTGATTTATTATCAGTGGTGAAACACTTGTGCTGCTTCATTTATTTATTCAAAATAGAAAAATCTTTACTTTCACTTTTTTTTATCCATTTAACACATACTTGCCGAATAAAAGTCTTAATTTCTTTAAAAAAGAAAAAAAAAAGAAAAGGATCATGTGATAGGGAAGTGTGGAGAAATGATGCTGAAAATTCAGCTTTGCTTATTAAAATAGAACATTTAAAATTATTGCGTTAATATTTCACAATATGTATATATATATGCTTGAGGTGATGAATATTCTATTGTTTGGTAATAACAGATGGGATTTATCTTTTTTTCCCTTTACTTTTTAAAATGATAAGTTTCTTGTTTTCAGTGTCTGAGTCAATCGTCCCATTGCAAAATATTTCTCGTTGCTCACTGTATTTCACAATTAATGTTCTCAAAACCTCACACTATAATTACGCAAGAGTGTATTCTTGGCATGTGAAAAAATAGTTATGCAGCTGTTTAAGCACAAAACAGAAAAAGAAGAAGTTTAGGCATTTTTAAGAGCTCTGGCTCTCTGCTTCAACTCAAATGTTAATTATCTGCTAGTTGCTGTCTTGCTTGCTGGAGCCGGTGTCCTGAAATATTCCAAGTATAGGTGTCTGCAGGAAAGTAATGGGAGTTACCAGATCAGGGTGTTTTTAGACCATGATACCTGATTGGCTGACGTCATAGTGATGGTAGGTTTAGGGGTGGGGTTGGGTAAGGGGGATCATTTTGATTGCATGATTTAAAAACACCCAGCAGTCTGGAAACATCCACAAGGTCAGAAACAACCACTTTTGCTCTGCAGAGACCTAAGTCACCAAATATTCGGTGTCTGAGATATTCGGTGTCACTGGGAGGAGCATAGTCAAATCAAGTCAAGTCACCTTTATTTATATAGCCCTTTAAACAAAATACATCGCGTCAAAGCAACTGAACAACATTCATTAGGAGAATATTAGCTGCGTTTACATGGACACTACTAATCCGATTGTAATAAGACTAGAAGCACAATCAGAATAGAAAAGTCACATGTAAACACGTCAATCGGATTGAAGTGGCATTCGGATTGTAAAGGGTGGATAATCACTTTTGTAATCCGACCGAGAGGACATGTAAACACTTGATCGAATTGAAAAACTGAATTTGGAAAGTACTGCTCATGTGCAGTGACGTAGAAACGTTCTGGACTTTAGAAAGAGGAAGCGAAACTAGACCGCAAGGGATATCTGGGTATTTTTGTAAAGGCTAGAGGCATTTGACCAATGTCTCTTATCTACACTGAGACATGACTTCAGCTCACACCCTCCCCATTCAGAGTTTAGCTTCTTCTTCTCATCTGACTCGTCTTATTTAATATTTACTATTATTTAATTTTATTTCAAGATACTTAGTATTTTTATATACTTTGTACTCTTATGAACTTGTACTGAACCACCACCCACCGTCTGACTTTGGATTGAATTCTGCATCGATACATTTAGTGGACAAAATGCAATGGGAACAGATTATTTATATCCATTGCAGAATAGGTCATTAAAGAACGATCCCCATGTTTTTAATATTAGTAGAATATCCACCAACATTATATCTTATATCTTTTTTATCCATTAAATATGTTTTATTAGCTCATGCTTAGTTTGATTCCCTTTTATTATCTTGATTCCGAAAGTGTAGGTTTCAGGAACAGTATGTAGTAAAACTTTAAAACTGGTCAAATAATTCAACATATGAATCATATAGAATACATGTTATTAATATTGTGCATTTGATTTGATTTGATTCACCACTACAGTGATAAAGTACATTATGTTGGCCATCATACACACAATCCACCGTTCCCTGCATTGGATTAAAAAAACTAAATCAAAACAAAAGTTACCCATGTCTTCTTGTATCTGTGCAATAGTGGGCTCATTTATATTTGTAACAGATACATTAAATACAAACAAACAGCTTCTCCACACGAACCGCAGTCTGTTTGTAAGCGGTCATGCACTTCCATGTGACACATTTTTTAAAGTTGTTACTTCCCAAGAGTCTTTATATTGTTCCTCATTTCTCATTTCCCACAGGTTTGCCAGCCTATAACAGGCTACACACTTTAAATTATATACTTATCAAACATCATACTTTTAATAGCAAAACAGAAGATTGAGAAAATATTTAACAGCTGTTGGCCCATTTATTTGTAGCTGTTCTAACGGTAGGCTACCTCTGGCAAATCAGTGGCTCTAATCATTGAATAAACATATAACACCGGAAACAATTTATAACATTTTGTGCACAAACAAACAATTATACTCTAAGCTTGTTTAACTTCGTTCGAAATGAAATGTAATTCGAAAAGTAATGTAATTACCTTGTTAAAAAAGCTTTTGTGAACCGGTGAAAACGTACTAATATTTTCAGAGTCGTTTCAGAGCGTATCGAAATGTATGAATATTCATGTTTACTCCGCCCTGTGATACCAAATATCTCAGACAACAAATATGTCAAAACGCTGGAACACACACCCGAAGGCGGGTCTTAAAGGTGCAATAGATGATTGTCTTCAGAAACATTTTTTTGTTATACTGGTTGAAAGTCTCTTCACATCCCGATAGCAATCATTAAGTTAAGTGGTTTAACGTGCATGAACTGTGTTCCAATCGATATGATCCCTACACCGTGTTCATTGCTCCCTACTCCCTGAGCAGGGGTTTACTACACTTCGGAACATGGTCTGGAATTGGGAACCGCTGATGTAGCCTATTGTAGTAAAGTTGTCTGGTATTCTGGTCTGTGAGCGTAAATGCATTCAGGGGGCGTGGCTTTGGATAGCGATTGTAGGGATGGTAGGATGTATGCTTTCAATGCTAACAGGCTAATATTAGCATTTTTCAAGATCTCCTATTGCACCTTTAAAAATTACAAGTAGCCTAGGCTATAGTAAATCTGTTGAACTTTCTGTTAGAGACTTAAAACGCGCTAGAATTTATTCTTACCAGAACTATAAAAATAGGTATAAAAGCAGGTAAATTAATTAGGCAGAGATGTCCTTGCGTTATCCTGTGGGCAGCATACAAATGTTGATTAATAGGCTCGGAGAAGTATTTATCACCTCCAAATGTTGATTTAGAATGTTACAAGTTGTGTAGCAATTCAGGTGAGGAAAGACTTTGTTTATTCTCAGAATAATAATAAAACAAACACAATATAACCATGTAAAGGCCATTCATGCGAGCACATTTAAACTGAAAAGAATGCTTTAATTTGAGCCACTACTCCACATAGAAAAAAGAAAAAAACAGACATGCCAACTAGTTATTGACCTGTTGCAAATACACTACTGAAGCGGATCGATATCTTCTTGGTAAAGCGAGATTCACGTGAGGGAATCAGTTCGACTGATTCATTGAAAAGATCTGATTGGACAGATTCATTCAGAAATAACAGCCAAGGAGTACATTTTAAAGTTCATGCTTCATGTCTTTATAATTTGTAAGTATTTTCATGCAATATTTAAGGTTTAAGGAATTAAAACAACCATTATATTCATACTTTAGAAATACTCAAGTAACAGCCGGAAAAAATAGGATATAATGAGATGTTCCTATATTGTACTTTTCAGGTGCTTTAGCTGTATTTTGAATTACCGTATTGACCCGAATATAAGACAGTGTTTTTTTCTTGGAAATACATCTGAAAAAAACACGGTCGTCTTATATTCAGGGTCTAGAATTTGACAAAAAGTGGCACCAAAAACACATAAGAAACAGAAGCAGAAGTCCCAGTGAAGTACTTCACCTTCACATCATTGTCTTTAAAATAATCCTCTTCCTTCAGTCTCCTGTTCTCCTCCAACAAACAGTTAATTTCTGCACACTTCCTGATGTTCTGCAATGTCGTCATTTGAGTGTACATCATCCATTTGTGAAGCATCATGTGCTAGTGGTGCAGGTACAGCATGATCCCTGTGACAGCTGCAGTCTCCTTGTACTCCGGTTAAACCGTCCAGGTTACGTTGCTTTAAAGGGTTAGTTCACCCAAAATTTTAATTAGGCAATAAATTACTCACCCTCAAGTCATCCTAGGTGTATATGACTTTCTTCTTTCAGACGAACCCAGTCAGAGTTATTTAAAAAAAAAATATTTGGTCTTTTAAGCTGTTTAACATCACTCAGCAGGTGTTGCATGCATCGGTCCAATAAGTTAAATAAAATGCACCCATCCATAAATAAAATGTCCCACACGGCTCTGGGGCATGAACAAAGGCCTCCTGTACGAATCAATGTTTATTTGTCAGATAAATATCCATATTCAAAACGTAATTATCACATTAATGTAGCTTGAGCCAACAGTTATACACAGAAGCAGCTCTGGGAGGACGATGAGGTCAGCATCGTCTAGTCGCCGCGTCCTCCTTGACTTTTACATGGTTTCGACTAGGTCCTGTAGACTGAACTGTGTTAAGAGTGCCAATCTCATTATGGTTCTGTATGTGAAACTTGACATACTTAGTCGATCCAGGATCCATCGCTGTAACACGGCAAGGTCAAAGTGAACGAATCTCGGCTACTCAGGTAACCTCGTTGCTTGTCAAGATTCTGAATGGATAATTACAAGCGCTGCCTTATATAGAATGGGATCCCCTCATATGTTGTGTGCTTGAACGCCATTGGCCAATTTCACTGGCTAATTCACTAAGGCTTCAGTAGTATCTGGAGGAATGGGGAAACCCATAAGCATTGTAATTAAATGTCCTGTTCCCTCATCTCAGGGAATCAAGGTTACATGAGTAACCAAGAGATTTTGCTGTAACCACAGTTTAACCATGGTATTTGTAGCATAACTGTGGTTATACAAATTGCGGTCAGTACGCCCCCCAAAAAAACCATTGTTACCACACTTACGATAAAACCATGGTTAGCTTTTGTGAGGGCTGGTGCCAAATACTATGGTAAATTAATACAGTATGCATGCCGTTTATCAAATTACTGTATGATTACTGGGATCATATTTAAAACATAATTAACATCATATTCAAAACAATAAAAAGAATCTGTCTCTACTATGAAAATAAGATTAAAAAGCATCTACACAATTTTTTTTTATATTTAAATATGTAAATAAAAAGACTAAAATCTATAACATACTCTATTACAATTAGATGATTAGTAACAAAACAAACACTAGAGATTGTGTCTTTATTTCACCAGTAGGGGGCTTCTAACACATTCAAGTGCTGCAAGAGCACCAAACTCTTAAGCAAGTTTGGATGACTTTGATGAGTTTGACATAAAAAGAAAATAAAATTCACATCTTTCCCACATATAAACATATATAACACCGGTTAAACATTTACAACATTTATAACCGTTAAATAGGCTGCATCTCCAACAACGTCAGCTGAAAATACACAATACAATCTGAAAAGGAACTGCGAATGACAGTGGTTTCCCCTAATGCGTCAACAAAGGTTGCTTTAGTAGTACTAGTAGCCCTTTATTGTCACTAGTCACAAGAACCAGCTAAATTAGCCATCAACCTGTCCATACATACATATACACAACATACATAAAATATGACAAGGGGGTAGACAGGAGAGGAAGACAGGGAATTGAGGAATAAATACACCATAACATAACAAGTGAGGAGAAAAACAACAACAACCCGACTATACTCCTTTGGGAGCACAGTGTGAGAACAGGAAAAACACCTCAGCAACAAAAGCACATAATCAATACACCATAAACACACGACTTTGCTACAAGGGAATGGAAATTGGGGGGTGGAGGTAATCCAGCGCAGGCAATCAGTCATCCGGTCCATCAGGTTCCCCCGAACACTACGTCCATGCTTTTATCATGATCTTACCATATTATTTTAGTCTATTTGTTTCAATTTAAGGACAACACTATTTGTTTTACTAACTAAATTTGTAAAAGCTTCAACAGCTGTTGTGAAACTTTTATACGTCGAATACCTAATGTACTTAAGTCTAACAGAACTATAGCTACATAATTAAATAATTAGCCTATTAAATAGAGTCTGAAGCAAAATTATTTAAAAACCTTGAGTACTTTCTGTGTTCTGATAAATTAAATAATTGTGCTTGTAAATGTCTCCTTATATTCCCTTTGCATTGCACCCCTAAATCTTTCAACTTTGGGGAAAAGGTAAGCGTCATTCCTGTTTAAATAACAAAGTGACAGTTTAACAAAGAGTAACGCGCATCAATCTGGGGATGCATTCTGCAAACTGCTTTTCAGAGAAAAATACCACAACAGAGAAAAATACCACAGCCTCGCTCTGTAGGAAATGGTGGGTGGTGCAAGAAAAGTGAACCTCAGCTAACAATTGTTAGAAAAGATAGGGTTTCGACTTAAAGATTTACATCAACAAAAGATTTAAATAGAAATCACTGAATTGTGCAGTGCCTCAGTAGATCATAGATATTAAGTCGAAATCAATCATTAACCGAATTATGAAAATTGTAATTTTGGAAGATTCAGGAAGTGACCTGTGAATATGACCCGTTCTATGCAAAAAAATAAAAATAATAATTGACCCTACCAAAAAAAAAGATCCCCCTTTCATGCAATGCAAAGGTTCCATATATGTCAAAGGTTCTTCGTGGAACCATTTATACCAATGAAGAACATTTATTTATGAGAGTATATGTCCAAAATGTACAATAAAAAAACGTCTCTTTCCAGTAAGATGGTGCAAATAGAGAAGAGTTTAAGATTTCTGCTATTTATTCACCATAAGTCTGAAGTCGCCTCAGTGACTGGTTGATTTGCTTGACCACAAAACCACAATAAAAGTGTACAAAGGACTGTTTTCACATGTAGAAATGATTCATCAACTTTTGACCTTTAATTTTTTTGTTTTGTTTAAGATGCCATTTATTGACCTTTAAACAAATTACACTCACATATTAGGTTAAAATGAAGAGAAACAAACAAACAGCGGGTCATTGGAGTAAATAGAAAACAAGTTCAGAAAGCAAGTATTAACTTAGAAATGGCAAATGTACATGAATGACAGTAATACTTTTACTCTCAACACAGTCTTATGAGCGCCTGTAGTAGATGCACAATTCACAAAAGCAAAGCAGTGTGGAAACTAACAATTCTCTGTGATCCAGCATTGATAGCAGGCCATTTTGGGGGCGTGGCTAACTGGTCTTTGGCGATTCCACATGAGTCGAAGTGTAGTTTGTGGGAAGCGCTGGTTGAACCGGTGCTTGTGGAGGGTACATGATCTGACCACCGTCATATGCAGCCTGGCTGAAGGGAGCAGGAAACAGACCTGCTGGAAAACAAAAACCAGCAAAGAAAATTTTGGCTGTTTGGTAATGAAAGATAGGATTGATCTTTTGTCCTTTCAATTTTCAAATGTAAAGTTTCTTGTTTTCAGTGTCTGAGTCAATCTTGCCATTGCAAAGTCATTCTCCTCGCCTACTGTCACCACAATCCTGTTCTCAAAACCTCACACTGTAGTTACGCAAGAGTTTATTCTTGGCACGTGAACAAACAGTTCTGCGTTTTTTTTCCCCCACAAAACAGAAAAAAAAGTAGTTCAGGTTTTTTGTGCTTCCACCATCTTTGTCTCTCTGCTACCACTCGCATTTTAATTGGCTGCTAGTTTAATAATTACAAGTATAGCAAATTTGTTGAATATGTTTTGTTACAGACTTAAATCAATAAAGTTCAACAACATTTGGTCTTGTAAAATGCGTTAGACTTTATTCTTCCCAAAACCATTAAAATAGGCAGATATAAAAGCAAATAAATTAACAGCCCCCACATTATTTTACCTATCGTTTAACACAAAAATAAAACTCAGTGCCTGCATGTTTATTATGATTGTTGTAATGTTTTCAGGTAGATGTTTGCCGATCTTACCCGCCTCCTGATATGTGGGTGGTGGTCCCGGGACATAAGTTTGCTGATATGGTCCAGTCAGAATGGGATGTGCCCCATACGCTGGCTGTATGTGATTAGCCAAAGGCTGTTGATATGAGTATTGTGGGTGTTGTGTAGTCGTGACTGTAGTATTTGACTGCACATCTACAAAAGATGATTTTACAGCATTAAATATGTACAAAACCCACATGCAGCTCTTTTTACACACATTTTGACACTTACGCTGCGCATGTCTTATTAATCTTTTGGCCACGCAGTAGAAGATGATCAACACAGAAACGGCCACTGCGAAAAACACTAATGGGGGCACAATGTCTTCCATTGGGTGTATGACTTGAATATTTATTCAAATAGGTTTTTGCTTCTGGAAAGATTAGGGGAAATAAACATTAGAAACTTTAGAAATTGCATGTTTCATCTGTTGAATAACATCAGTCTTTGAATAACAAGCTAAGCGCTGTATCCAATATATCAATAGGACGTTTCCAATCAAATAGACATTTCGAAAATGTCTTTAAGATGTTTATGATTTAGAATGTTAGCAAAACTGACACATCAGATGCTTCCAGATTAAGTGATCTTTAACAGACATCTTGCAGATATAGGCCTAGTGTGCTATCATCAATCAGTTGAATTTATGATCAAATCATTCAGCTCAGTTTTGTCAAATAGTTCGACTGATTCATTGAAAAGATCTGACTGGAAAGATTCATTCAGGAATAGAACATAGCCGAGCAGTAGATGTTAAAGTTCACACTTCATGTCTTTATAATTTCTACGTTTTTGCATGCAATAAATAAGGTTTTTAGGAATTTAACCCTTTAACTGTCACCCCGTCCCGTATACGGGATGCCTACATTTTCTTCACTATATTACAGTGAAATCTAATCTAATCTTTACAAACTATATATGGAAAGGTCTAAGACTCTAAAATATATATTTTACCAATGATTTTTGTTAAAAATTATGTAGGAAAAGTAATAGATTAATTTATGACAAGAGTGCACCCTCAAAAATCAAAATTATAACTGGTGTTTTGATCTTTGTTTAAAAAAAAGACTTACTCGTTGCCTTTTTCTCTATCACATTTTAGAAATCATCAGACATTATATATCAACTGAAAACTTAAAATCTAAAAATTCATCCTTTAAAACCCATTTTAAAATCAGACATTGAATTACCATGTAAATGGTACATCAATATCATGTTACAAAATGTTTTCATTCATGAATTATAAAAATGTAAGTTTGGAACGTGCACTATAAAGTCTATGTTCAAAACTGTGATTGGCAGTTAAGGGGTTTTAAACAGCCATGCAGTACTTGTGTATATAAAAAATAATGTGACAAATAGAGCTTTTAAAACATCCGAAACAAATTACCAGTACCTTTTTACATTATCTACAGATTTTTCTTACAGTCTTTCATGAAACAAACAATTAGACACTTACCTACTTTCACCACAAATAAAAGTTCAGAAGAACCGTATTGTTGTAGACTTAGAGCTACTCATCCTCCTCAATCGCTTGTTTCGTCCTAATGGTGTATTTCCGGAGACTGCAGGACCAATTAAACCATGTTTTTCTTGCTGTTGTATCTAAACAATCCTGATAAGTGGCTATAGTGCCCCTCCCATGCAAGAAACTTTCAACAAAACCAAAACCCACCAGTGCAACATTTGAAGCAAATTGATTTTAAATACAGAGTCATATAAATACGCACAGACAGAACATTTCTGAGACAAAACACACTTCTGAAAACTAGACACAAACAATTTGTTCTTCAATTCTGAACTCTGTTATTCATCTTGACTCTTGCTTCATTTGATTGGCATGAAATGAATTGATAGACACATTTCACAAGGTAACAAATTTACAGTTGCAAAAAATCTCTACCAATCTAGGATCCAAAATAAAAAGACAATGGATGCATTTTTGGTTCAAATAGAGAGGCAAAGACACAAATTCAAGTGTTTAAAGCAAGTGTAAACTTAATGGTGAACAAGAAATCATAAATATGGCAATACTAAAAGGATACTCAACCCCAAAATGAAAATTTTGTCATTAATCACTTACCATATTTTTTTTACCCCCATGTCGTTCCAAACCCGTAAAAGCATTGTTCATTTTCGGATCAAAATTTAAGATATTTTGGATGAAAACTGGGAAGCTTGAGAGTGTCCCAAGTGAATTACACTGTCAAGATTCTGAAAAGTATGAAAGACATCATCAGAATAGTCTATCTGCCATCATTGTTCATTGCCATCACTGACTATGCATTTTCATACTTTTCTGGACTTAACTTTCGTGGCAGCCTCCCGGTTTTCATCCATAATATCTTAAATTGTGTACCAAAGATGAACAGAGCTTTAATGGGTTTGGACCGACATGGGGGTAAGTGTTTAATGACAACATTTTCATTTAATTTCAAGAACAGCAGAGCAGAAATATGTAACACTCCAGAATGCAACAGTTTGGATTTAGCTACTGGTCTTGACGACTTAACTGGTGTAAGAAGGGTTGTACGCTGGTTGAGGTGAGGTGTAGTCTGTGGGCAGCGATTACTGTAGAGCAGGGGTGCTCAGTCCTGGAGGGCTGGTGTCTGGCAGAGTTTAATTCTAACTTGCCTCAACACTACTGCTGGGAGGTTTCTAGTATGTCTAGTAAGAGCTTGATTAGCTTGTTCAGGTGTGTCCATTTGGGGTTGGCGCTAAACTCTGCAGCACCAATTTGGGCAGCCCTGCTATAGAGGATATGTGGCCTGACCACCATCATGGATGGGAAAAGTATACCCTGGTCCTACTGGAAAACCAAAGACAGTGATCATTTTGATGGTACACCATCTTGGCTCAAATAGTCTCGGTGATCTAGTTTTCAGATCTTACCAGCTCCCTGATATGAGGGTGGTGATCCAGTTGACATTGGTTGGCCTCCACAAGGTGGGTTATTGACCCGGCAAATGATGAACCATGATGATACCCTGCACTGTTTGAGAAAATCTGGAACGCCATTATCCTTGATAACATATTAGTCTCGCGTTACTACACCTTCAGGTCTAAAGGTACTAAAGGTCTTGAATTGATGGCAGCTTTCATTGGCCAAGGATCACCCATGAGGCCGTTTGACTGACATGTCAAACAACCAATCACAGTACATTTCGTTTTGTGTCACGTTTTGGGGCGTGGAAATGTCACCACAATAACAGGCCGATGTGTAGAACTTTCGGACATATTTTAAAGATTCTATGCCATGAGGTGTAAATATTTCACATACTTTTGAAAATCCAGTCTTTAGTTGATCCTGATAAGCGGGAAGACTATTCCAGAGTTTGGGAGCCAAATGCATAAAAACTCTACCTCTTTCAGTGGACTTTGCTATCCTAGGTACTTCCAAAATTCCAGAGTTTTGTGACCTTAGGGAGTGTGATGGATTGTAGCATTGTAGAAGACTAATTAGGTACTGATACTGAACTTAATAGGTAGCCAGTGCAGAGACTGTAAAATTGGGGTTATACGATCATATATTTTTGACCTGGTAAAGACTCTAGCTGCTGCATTCTGGACTACCTGTAGCTTATTTATTGAGATGCGGGACAACCACCTAGAAGTGCGTTTAACACACTCTGTTAGCTTAGATTTAGAAGTTTCATCAGGTCTCGTTGAGATAACAGTGGAAACTAATCCCATATTTTCTAATAATATTACCAAGGGGCAAGATTTATATTGAGAATAGCAGAGGACTTAAGACGGATCCTTGTGGCACTCCATATTTTACTGGTGATAAATGAGATGATTGTTTAAATAAACAATGTGTTTGTAATCAGACAGGTTGGATCTAAACCATCTAAACCAAGGCTGCCCTTGAATACCTGTATAGTTTTGTAATGATTTCAGTATGTCATGATCTATGGTGTCCAAAGCAGTATTAAGATAAAATAAAACTAGCAATGAGAAAGGGGTAAAACTAGCAATCGGAAGTAAAACTAGTATTAAAGGGGTGGTTGATTACAATTTCACTTTTTTAATGTTAGTGTGCAATGTTGCTGTTTGAGAATAAACAATAACTGCAAAGTTGCAGCATTGAAAGTTCAATGCAAATGGAGATATTGTCTTTGTTTTGTCACGAATCCAGATAAACCCTGCCCCTGGGAAGATGCAACAAAGGGGGCGATGCCATGTTGTGCTGCTTTAGAGAAGAGGAAGAGAAAACTAAGTGTGCACATAAAAATCTGGTCATATATGAATTGCGATTCTGTCTTCTAACAATTCGAATGGATTCACAAGTTTCAAAACCAATTTTCTAAAGCAGTAGTTCCTAATACTGTTCCTCAACTGCTCCAATAGCTCTGCATCTCTCTCTCTCTCTCTTTCTCCCTCTCTCATTCAGATCGTCAGATCAGCTCCAACAAACTGTTCCATTATTACACTTATTTCCACATAGCAATGAGAAGCGTTATACATGGACGCGTGTATGGTTGCTGTGCTGTGCTGTTTTAAAGCTTTAATCAGATTAAAACCATATATAAAAACTAACAGAAGCAGTAGCATTTACAAACAACAGCGTATCTAAATAGTATGAGACAACAACAAACAAACATACCATTAAGAGACTTTTTTTTCAGACCAACAAAAGTATACAAGTGCCATGACAAATACATGAATGACAGTAGAACTTTTACGAGCGTAAAAAAAAAAGAAGTCTTATGAGCGTCTGTAGTAGATGCACAATACCCAATGGCAAAGCAGTGTGGAAACTAACAATTCTCTGTGATCCAGCATTGATAGCAGGCCATTTTGGGGGCGTGGCTAACTGGTCTTTGGCGATTCCACATGAGTCGAAGTGTAGTTTGTGGGAAGCGCTGGTTGAACCGGTGCTTGTGGAGGGTACATGATCTGACCACCGTCATATGCAGCCTGGCTGAAGGGAGCAGGAAACAGACCTGCTGGAAAACAAAAACCAGCAAAGAAAATTTTGGCTGTTTGGTAATGAAAGATAGGATTGATCTTTTGTCCTTTCATTATTCAAATGTAAAGTTTCTTGTTTTCAGTGTCTGAGTCAATCGCGCCATTGCAAAGTCATTCTCCTCGCCTACTGTCACCACAATCCTGTTCTCAAAACCTCACACTGTAGTTACGCAAGAGTTTATTCTTGGCATGTGAACAAACAGTTCTGTGCCTGTTTTCGCACAAAACAGAAAAAAGTAGTTCAGGTTTTTTGTGCTTCCACCATCTTTGGCTCTCTGTTTCTTCTCTCTGCATTTTAACTGACTGCTAGTCTTGCTTGTTGGAGCCGGAGCACCAACAAGAATTACAAGTATAACAAATTTGTTGAACTTTTTGTTACACACTTAAAACAGTAAAGTTCAACATTTGGTCTTGTAAAATGCGTTAGACTTTATGCTTCCCAAATCCATTAAAATAGGCAGATATAAAAGCAAATAAATGAATAGCCTCCACATTATTTTACCTATCGTTTAACACAAAAATAAAATAAAATAAAACTAAAAACAAAACAAATGTGGCTGTATGTTTATTGTTGGTGTAAGCTTTCAGGTAGATGTTTGCCGATCTTACCCGCCTCCTGATATGTGGGTGGTGGTCCCGGGACATAAGTTTGCTGATATGGTCCAGTCAGAATGGGATGTGCCCCATACGCTGGCTGTTGGTGATTAGCCAAAGGCTGTTGATATGAGTATTGTGGGTGATGTGTAGTCGTGACTGTAGTATTTGACTGCACATCTACAAAAGATTATTTGACAGCATTAAATATGTACAAAACCCACATGCAGCTCTTTTTACACACATTTTGACACTTACACTGTGCATGTCTTTTGGCCAGGCAGTAGAAGATGATGAACATAGAAACAGCCATTGCGAAAAACACGATCATGGGCACAACAAATGAGCCTTCCATGATGGGGAGAATGACTTGAATATTTTAAGGTTTTGTTTCTGGACAGACTAGGGGAAATAAACATAAGAAACATTAGAAATTGAGTGTTTCTACTTTTGTATAATAAATGACAAGCTAAGGATTGGACCAGTTTGTCCACTGAAAGTGTTAGTACATCAGAATAAAATGTCAGAATTTGTTGCATTGTTATTTTATTATTCTGTTAATTAAATACAAATGGTTAGGATTACAGCAAGAGTTACAGCCAGTGAGTTTTGCTATTGGTTCTTACAAAGAATATAAAAATATTTAGCCTATACATTGAATAGAACTAAAAGTCTTGAACCTTATGTTTATGAAATGGTTCTTGAGTCAGATTTATGAACAAATCATTCAGATAACATTTGTTAACCAGTTCAAAAGATTAATTTAGCAATCGAACATAACCGTTTGGAGTAGATGTTAAAGCTTGGAAATTATTTTCCTGAGTATTTTATTTTTCGTATGCTAAATTAGATATAATAGTGATGTAGTCCTACATAACTCAGAGAAGGGTTAACTGACCATAACTGAACTGTGAGCGTTTTCACAAATCAGTATAGTGATACTGACACAGGGAAAGGTTAACTGACCAAAATTACACTGTGAAATTTGTCTGAATCATAATTGTCAAGTAAAGGGCTCAGGAAAGGGTTATCTGATAAGAAATATACGGTGAAACCTTCAAATCAGAACATTAAAGAACTCAAGGAAGGGTATAACAACCATTATTTTGTGAAAGATTACACATCACAATAGTCTATTAGAGCCATATATAAGATGATTTAGCTAATGGCTTGGAAACACCACCATTATGACACTTGTCAAGCAGGAAAATGGGGAAAGAGCAAAAAACACTGACACGTGAGAAAACGCGATTGTGAAAGTTTTCACAAATCAAGCTCGACCTAAAACAATGATTTTGTATTCCAGCAGTCTGCATGTGTAATGGTAACAGACGCTAAATATGAAGAACATCTAACTTTCCTTACTAGCAGTCAGACTAACCATGGGGTTTACACACAAGAGATTTACTGTAAAGATAAAAAAATTAAAATCAAGCTGGTGAAGAGGACACTGGTTTCAATCTTCTAAGTGTCCAATTTCTGGAGCTAGCCCATAGGCATTATAAAATTAAGTCACTGATTTTGGCCTGGAGGGCAGCATCACTTGAATTCACTAATTTTAGATTATAACATTTGGTAATCTATTATTTGTGTGACTATGACAATGCCTTCTGTATTTATAGTCAAAATCTTAATATCATACCGAAAACTCTCTTTACTGCGGCTTACCAGTTTGATTAAACAAAAAATGTAGACACTTACCTACTGTCACCACGAATATAACTGTATGAAAGAGCAGAAGTCCACTTCAATAGCTCGTTGATTGTGCCTTTGGCGTATTTCCTGGTATTTCTTGATAACTGGCTGTAGTTCCCCTTATACGCAAGAAACTCTCAACAAAACCAAAACCCACCAGTGTAACGTGTGAATCATATTGATTTTACATACACAACTCTATAAATGCACACAGACACACTTCTGTAAACCAGATGCATCATTTATTTTTCAACTCTGATAGTCAGCTTGACTCTTGCTTAGTTTGATTGGCATAAGTTGAATTGATAGACAAGTTGACAACGTAGTAAATATACAATCGCAAAATATCTGTACTGATCTAGGAGCCACAATAACTACGATGGAAATATCTTTGGTTAGAGTAGAGAGAAAGAAACAAATTCAAGTGTTCAAAGCAAGTGTAAACACTATGGTGAACAATATGGTGTCCACAGTAGCTGCACAATTCACAACAGCAGAGCAGAAATATGTAACCCTCCAGAATGCAGCAGTTTGGATTTAGCTACTGGTCTTGACGACTGAACCGGTGTAAGCAGGGTTGTACGCTGGTTGAGGTGAGGTGTAGTCTGTGGGCAGCGATGACTGTAGAAGATGCGTGGCCTGTCCTCCATCATGGAATGGAAAAGTATACCCTGGACCTACTGGCAAACCAAAGACAGCCATGATTTTGATGGTTCGCCATCTTGGCTCAAATAGTCTTGGGCGTCTCGTTTGCTTACTTAACTTACCAGTCTCCAGATATGAGGGTGGCGGTCCAGCTGGAATCGGTTGGCCTCCATAAGGTGGGTTATTTGGCAAAGCCTGGCAGGGAAGGTACTGACTGCCCTGAATGACGGCTGAAGGCTGGGGAAGGTATTGTGTCGCGACGACCGTAGCAGTCGTAATAACAGCTGTGTGAAGAATGAAAGGTGGAACCACGCTGAAATGACGTTATAAAAACATTCGGCCAATTTGACGTGCAAACATTGACTTACGGCTAGGATTTCTGAACCTCTTATAGAGATAGCAGCGTGGACAAACCCAGCAGATGAGGAACAAAATGATGATGACTACAAGCCCTATTATGGAGGCACCAACAGCGATAGAAACAGCGTCGCTTTGAGGAGAACGTTTAGGCAAATGGCTGATGTCTTTGCTTTTGGACAGATAATTGAGAAGAAGCAAAATAATAGGTTACAAATGGAAATAATAATATAACAGCCATCCACTTATGAGTAAACAGAGCTATAGTTGTAATTGAATTTGACACATTCACTAGAAAAATCCTTTATCGTCTTGGGACTGAAGAGGGAAATGATGGCAGGAAGGTATTTCCTCTAGGGTTCCTGTTCTCCAAATCTCACAGAATAATGGCAGCTTTGTCCAAAACTTTTAAGTGTTGCTCTATTATGTTTAAATATACTTGCCCATACCAAAAATTAAATAAAAATGTTCGGTAACACTTTATTTTAGTGGCCAAATTCTCACTATTACCTAGTTGGTTATTAGCATGTCTATTATAAACATATAGGTTGTTTATTAGTACTTCTAAAGCACATATTCTGCATGACCATATTTTACATTCCTAATCCTACCCCAAACCCAAACTTAATAACTGTATTACTAATTATTAATAAGCAGCAAATTGGGAGTTTATTGAGGCAAAATCATAGTTAATGGTTTGTGAATAGCGGGAATTGGACCATAAAATAAAGTGTGACCAAATGTTCATATAAATAACAGGTTTCCCTATGGAATATCATATTTAATTTTTTGTATTTGGTATTTAAAAACTAAATTAAATAATAAACCGAAGATCGGTTGTGCATGATTTTTACAATCTAGTTAGAAAATAATATAAACTATTACAAAAATATCAGAATAAGTTGGTAACATCTGGTGAGGGAGAAATATTAAACATTTAACTCTGATTTATATTAAGAAAGAAAAAAAGCAATTCCTTACAAATGACAGTGAGTTTGTGCTCTAATAGTCAATTTTTTTTGTGGATCAGAGCAACAGTATCTTTCATCACAGGTCCCACAGCAGAACTCAGATCTCCAAATATCACAGACTACCGAGTCTCTCTTATACATGCCGCATGTCTCATAGCCTAAACAAATAAAACAGAGGAAATGTGAGCCATTTTAAAAGTAATTCAGTTCTTTCACTTGTGTTTTGAATCACTTGTTTGGAAGTTTGGAGTAAAGCATCACTGTTCAAGTGTTTCAGAGACACTCTAGAAACACCCTAACTAATAATTATAAAATAAGCAATATTTAATCGCATTTTAATGATAAAAACAACAAATGTGTGGAAAAAAAAGACATGTAAAAAAAAGATTGGCATTTACATTAAACAACACTAAAATTCAATACTGGTATTCGTTCATGAGTGTGCCGTTTCCAAATGAGAATCTGTAAAAGAACTGGTACGTTGAAGGACGAATCGGTCACACTAATAAAACCCATAGACAGTACAAGAGATAAAACGAATCGGTTCGATTGATTCATTAAAAAGATTCGACTAATATTAACACTTCCTTTCTTCAACTTCAAGGATCGAACATCTTTGCTTTGGAGCGTTCATGTTCATTTTACAGTTTAAGCACCAGAAACAATTTGATCATTTTAATATCTTTATAACAACAGGGACATTTTCAAAACAAATATGTACTTCGTCCCCACGTGGAAAAAGAAACGCTTTCGCTGGCGTGCAAAACGCCCAAAAACGGTGTTTAGAAAAATATGACAAATAATTAACAAACTAGAAACACGTGCAACATAAAAGAGAGGAATACCGGAATAATTAGAAAATATCTTGAACACGTGCGCAGTACTTCCAAACAACCATGACATCCGTCGTGTTTTCGTGGTTCAAAGACTTGATTCACTCGAAAAGCAAGTTTAAAACGTTTCCTTAGACATTTACCTAATGTAGTCGTGAATAATCCTGCGGACATGAGAAGAAAACCAAGGATGTTGGAAGCCATTGCGATGCTCCTCACCTTCGATGAGGGGGCGTGGCGGGTGGGTGATGTTTTTTTCCGTCTGAAAACTAGTCCTTTAAAAGCAAGACTCTTTTAAAAACGAAATCAAGGCCACCAGTGTAATTCGAAACATTTATTTCAATGTCTAGATCTGACAGTCCTGTGTGGACATCAGATGATACACAAATACATATGTACAAACAAACAGAACATGTTGAGACAAAACCCACTGGCCTATTCCTTACCAATAAAAACAATCTTCAAGAAAATGGTGAAGAACTTCAACCAAAAACATTTTCTTCTTTAACTCTTGCTGAGATGATTTGTATGAAATGAACCAATACACATACACAAACCAACTCAAGTTTACAGTCTCAAAACTTCTTTGATTCTTTTTGTCTATTTATCTTATGAACAAAAACGGCTGTGGACATTGAAAATCTAAAATCCCATCTGGATTGACGATTGGTCCATTTGTTAACAACAGACATGCCCTGCACTGTTTGAGCGAATTTGGAGCGCCATTATCTTTGGTAGCACCTTGACTAGATATCTGGGATTTCTGGAGATTGGTATTTCTTGGGATCTTTTTTTAGCCTGAATCAGTCCAGCCCAGTACTCAGTCAAGATACTCATCCCAAAATGGTGCTCCAATGATTGTTGGTTTTATAATTAGCTTGTTACAGTACATGAAGTAATGGCAACATGAAAAAGGGTTGGGTATCTCTAAACATCTGGTGAGAATCACCAATTTGCTTTGGAAGTGGTGATGTACTTGTACATGGGCAGTTTATTATGTGAAACAAAGCTTGATTTAAAAAGAAATAATATTTTCGTCAATATCTAATACTGTCAATGAGGTGTTTGGTATCGTTGTTCATCTTCAGAAAAGATTGAGTTGTCGAGTTGCTGCTTTTTTTGCATTTATTGGCGCTTGGCTTTGTATGGTCGTGAACGTTTCCGCCGGTCGGGTTTGCGTTGTTTGTGGAGCCGTCCAATGCTTACGCCCTGTCTGCGACGCACGGAGATGTTCTGCTCCACCAGACTCGCTAACATACCTACAAAACACCAAAAGGACATTTGATTAAAATAGTGGTTCCTAACCATGTTCCTGAAGCCCTCCCGTCCCAGCACTGCACATTCTGAATGTCTCCTTTGTTTAACACCCATTTCACGTCTTGGAGTATCTATTAATGAGCTGCTGTCCTGAATCAAGTATGTTTGATTACGAAAATCACATGCAATGTTTAAACATGGTTGAGAACCACTGGATTAAATGAATAGCTCCCTGTTATTGCAGCCCATGAGACTTACTTACTTTTGTGGAACACCAAAGGAGACGTTTAGCAGAACGTTCACGCTGCCATTTTTGTGGCATATGAAGATTCTCAAAAATATCTGAATTTGCATTCCACAGAAGAAACAAAATGTTTTTTTACCTTCTTGTGCCAGCATTGATATGAAGGTGCAGATGAATTCGTCATAATTATGAGTCCTCCTTTGGTCATCGATCTGAAAATGGACAAAAAGCTTCACTATACAGGTTCTCTTGAAATCATTCCGGAGAGTCCTGCGAGATTACGTTCTTGTTCATCGGTAGCCTTAAATCAAACTCTTACCTTAAACTTTTTCCTTTTCTCCACTTCTTCTTTCAAACACACTTCATAGTTGGCGATGTCAGCTTCCACGTACTTCAACAAGGCCAGCAACTCCTGTGCAAAAGAAACCCTCAAGTTCATGGAAAGTTGCATCACTAACATCACTACAGCGCTGCAAGAAAACTAATTTCTGATGTCGTACTTTAGGGGTGTATTTTTCTCCAGGAGGTTTGGTGCTGGTTTCTGCGTTGGTGGATGACAGCTTCTCCTTGTCCGGTTTGACGTCGTCTGATTCTTTGACGTCCTCCTGTTTCATCTCCACCGATGGTCCTTCCTTCACTTCCTCCTCTCCTCCTGGACCAGTCGTCTCTTCATTCTCTTTCTTCTCCACACCACCTGCTTTCTTTAACCCTTCCAAGATTTCTATCAAATGAGATCGCGGTTATCCAAAAAAGTATACCCTTAAAACCTCATTGTTTTGATAGTGAACACATACCTGTAGCTGGCAAGGCATACATGACGCCGTCCTCTTGCAGTCGCAGCATTGTGGAGCTCACTAGCGCCCCCAAGTCCCGGACAGCTCGATTGTGTCGGGCATCTAGCCTAATCAGCCCATCCTCTTCTCCAAACAGCACACGACTTAAGTGGGGCACCACAGGGCTGGAGGGCCGCGTAGCTGCTTGCGATCTCGCGGGCGAGCGAAGTGGTGAGTTGAACGCGCTGCCGATTTCCGAGGCTGTATCCGTGCTTTCGTTACTGGGTGTGGGCGATGGCTGGCATGCCGAGGTGATGCTGATCCCACCCGTGCGACCCTCGGTGCGTACATTCAGAGATGTGGAACCTGTTGTAGCCATGGAGTCCTTCCTTTGGACTTCCTTCTTCAGTTTCTCAGCTAAAACGCTGAGTGCTAACTGACCCTCCATTGCTGCAACAGCACCGACTACACTTCGGCCCTTGGTACGTGAACGTAGACCAACCTTTCTTCGGACCCTGCTGATCACACAGACAACCAATAAAGGTCCAAAACAGTAATTTTTCTACTACTTAAGCTTCCTTTCCACTATCTCCGACAAATGAGGGACACAAAAGTTCTTCATTTCCAGTGGAGAGTAGTGCGGTAGCTGCTTGGAGTTACGATCGTATGCGGACATTTCGTATATGATTTGAGCTTCGGATGCATTAAAATATTTGAACTTCAGGTGGGTAGACCCCATGCGACTGCCCGACCGGATGCAATGTATTCTATAAAAAACTATAAGCATAAGGTTAGAATTACCATTAACATTATTCTTTAAACACTATTTCTGTAAAATGATGCATCAGAATAATTCTTAAATCATTATTTACATTGATTGGCCCCATAAAACCTACAACGTTTTTATTTTGGGAGGCATTTATTTTGTGACAATACATTCATACATTAATTATATTCATTCAAAGTAATTCCTTTTACCATGGTAAATATGCCGAGGTAACGTTGCTGCATGACCAATTTGAAAGTTGCCACTAGAGGGAGAAATGTGACAGTCGTGTCCAAATGTGGCGTGCAGTGGAAAGGTTGCGTTAATACTGTCATAGCGAAAATGTTGCCAATCAAGTTAGATAAAGGTTAAGTTTCCACTATGTTTATAGTTTACTTTAGTTTAACGATACAGACATTTGAAGGAACTCTTATCGCCCTCTTGAGTACTGGAGGTTTGTTACCACTGCAAGAACACATTAAATATGTTCAAATTTGAACGCTATCATAGTTGTATACCTGCTTGTAGCACCTGCCGTGCTGCACTCCTCCTCATCATTATAGTCATCCTCATCATCAGAATAAGGGGGCTGAGGGGGACCAGGTAGGCGTGAGCGACCCACACCTGCAGCAAGATCCTCCTCTTCCTGTCAGTCATCAAGCATACTGAATGAAAGCCCATATCATGCTTGCTATCCCAGATATCCTGAAATGCAAACAATCTCACCTGCATGGGGGACTTGGCGTAATTGTGGTTGTCCAGGAAGGCTGGCAGACGCTGGACAATGGGATTGGGAACATGTAGAGGGGCTGGTGGCGGACCACCCCCTGTTGGTAAGGTAGCAGGCTTCGTCATAGGTCTGACTTTTCCAGCAGGACTTGGGAGAGCAGCAGCACCTTCCAGAGTTTCTAAAGTGGCAAGGGACATGTTTTAGGTGCTTTTTTGAATCCCTACATTAATGAATAACGTTTAAACTATATTTATACATAACTATGAAAACCTATTCACACTGACTATTTTATGTTTTGAGGCAAGAACTTTCCTACTGACTTATTTCTCCACACGTCATTGTTGGCAATAACAGGTATTAATCAGAAGGTTCTCATTTTAAATAAATTTAAGATAAATTCAAATATGTTACCTGTGGGTGTGGCCTGCTCTGCACACAAAGATATCGGCATATCTTGCCCCTCCTCCTTTTTCACAGCAGGAGGCGTGTCTTCTGAGGAGGAGGAGTCTTGCTGCTTTCGATCCTGGCCTGAACCTTGTTGGGTCACCCGAATTACCTGTAGCATGTACATAGGTGTACTGAGACATTCACAACTGACCTAGATTTGACCACATATAGTGCTTTTCCACTGTGTGCTACGGCTCGGCTCGACAACTTTAATTTGACTCGGTTTGCTTTTCCACTGCAGTTTAGTAATGCTTCAATGTGGGTGGGATTATAGACTGACCATTATAGCTGTGCCTATCTACCAACCACGAAACAGCCATTTCTTTTTTCAAGTTGTGTGCGCTACAACTGAGGTGGTAATAAAAACAAAGCACCAGGTACTAGGAACTGTTGAACTCCCGAAAGTGAGCTGTACCGAACCATACCATGGAAAGTGCCAATGAACAAAACCTTTGAGACTCAAAAATATTGACTTTACTTACACAAAAAAATACTCACTTTTTTCTCCCTAACCTGCTGGAGCCCATCCAGAATGATCTGCCGGTTCCGTTTCAGGGTCTCCAGCTTAGACTCGTATTTTATCCTGCGATCTGTAACCACCGCCATCAGATTGAACCGGATGTCATGGTAAGGCTCCCTGAGGAACATTAGAAAGAAAACATTAGTTTTCATATTATTTTAATTACATTAAATGTTTTTATATAATCTGAATTCATATTAAAATATAAATAGACACTGCTCAAAAAAATTAAAGGAACACTTAATCAGAGCATACCTTCAAGTCAATTAAACTCCTGTATAGTTTAGATATCCAACATTACGTTTTTGAGAACTGAAAGTGTTCCTGTAATTTTTTTAAAGCATATATATATATATATATAGCTATATGTTCTATATATCACTTTCCTCAAATCCTGGTGGCCAAAGATGTGAATATTGGTCAGTTTAGCTCTTACCCAGCAGTGGCCAGTCCAATTCGCTCCATTATGACCCGTCTGGCTTTATCTGTCCACTCTTCATCCTCACCCCACGGCCCTGAGGAAAAACAAACAGATTCATGTAATCTGCTCTTCTCCTGAAACTCACAAAAGACAGTTATATGGACATTACGTTCTCACCGTGGTCGATGGGATATGCCTTCAGACCGTCCAGCTCAAACAGCCGGTCTTTGATTGGCACATAACTGACGAAGTGAAATGCCTCCATTGTCCGCACGGCGCTGATGCCGTTCTGTTTCTCCGGCAGGTGCCGCGGCTCCGGTCTACACCGAAAACAAGACAAAAACTATGACTACAAAACAGCAGATTGAGATCTGTTAGTGTAAAATCTACTAATTCTAAGTTAATGGGCAAAGACGTGTAATATTAAAGCTTGACTCTACCTGGCGTGGCTGTTGTGGGCTTTTGCCAGCTCAGGAGCGTTTCCAATGGCGTAACCTTTACTCTGAGAAGTCAAACAATAAAGACGCGTTTTAAAATAGGCAAAGAGAAGATGTAAGTGTGCTAATGCTACTTTGTTGACATTCAGACATTTTAAAACATCACTTAAAGTGATAAAGGTAACCAAATAGTTAAAGGGTTAGTTCACCTAAAAATGAAAATTCTGTCATTAATTTCTCACCCTCATGTCGTTCTAAACCTGTAAGATTTCATCTTAAGAAAACAAATTAAGATATTTCTGATGAAATCCATGAGCTCTCTGACCCTACATAGACAGCAACGCGACCTACCTATTCCCAGGTGCACAAAAATATTCTTACGTTTGAACCCCTGGTGTCACATGGACTACTTTACCGATGTCCTTGCTACGTTTCTGGACCTGGGAACATTTCAGTTGTATCGCTGTCTCTGGAGGGTCAGAGAGCTCTTGGATTTCATAATAAAAATACTTAATTTGTGTTCTGAAGATGAGCAACGTTCTTACAGGTTTGGAACAACATGAAGGTGAGTAATTAATGACTGAATTTTCTTTTTTGGGTGAACTATCCCTTTAACGGCAGCCATTGATTTACACAGAATTGTTTTCCATACTATAGAAATCAGAGGCTACCATCAACAATTTTGGTTACCTATATATATATATATATATAATATATAAATATAAATATTTTATGTATGTTATACAGGTTTGAATGACATGAGGGTGAGTAATAATAACAGGATTTTCATTCTTGGGTGAACTTTCCCTTTAAGGACTGACCTCAGGACTGAAGCCCTTGGTGAAAGCCTTCATGCGGCTCAGAGTCGTTCCCAGCTCCACGCCGCTGCAGTTCAGAAGCACACTCAGAAGAGCGTGAGTGGCACAGGAGTTCGGTATCAACTGCACACAACATTCGACAGACAGACTAATGAAAGGGAGGATCATAACTGCAGATTTATGTTGCAGTGCAAATATGGTCGAGACTAACTTGGTGAGCAAAAAACATGTCGTTAACGATCTCGTCATCGATAACTGAGGTTTCGTCCACCAGCGTGGAGACTTTACGCCGAGATCTTCTCTCCTCGATCCACTTGAAGAGGAAGATGAAGCCATAGACAGGACTGAGAAGACAAGATAGACAGGACAGCTTTAGAATGTTAATAATGAAAATGTTTCTAGATAGATAGAAAGAAATCAATATTAAAATGTTTATTATTTTTACAAAATTTATATTTCATTAATTGAGGTAAACTGTATGATGAAATAGCCAATATTATATATTTATTCATAGATTAATAAACAGAATGAATTATGAAAATAAATTTAAAATAAAAGGTTAACAAAAATCCAAAATAACATTATAATTCATATCTGAAGTATTACTGTCATTAGGAAACCAATATCACAAATATAGCAATATTATACAGGCTTATAAATTTAAAAAACAACATTTAAATGATTTATATTGGTAACAAATTACCAGAAGTTTATAAATATTAACATTGAGGCTTTAAAAAATGACTAAAAGTAAAAGTGTGTGATTAATCCACCTTTGACATTTGCTCTGAAGATCATAGATCTCCTCCACCTGAACGCCCTTCACACCTGAGTCCAAACATAGGCATTATATATATTGTGCTTTTCATATTTAATATAGATTATTAAAAGCATGTCTGTGCCAAACAGATCAACTCACCAAAGTCTTCAACCAAGAGTGTGAACAACCCTGAGAAAGAACGAGACATAACAAAACAGACAGTGTTAGAAACCACTAGAAGTCTTATATGATAAAATACTATATTATGAGATGAACCAGAAATTAATACGAGTGCGTTGACTTGCATAGTATGCATTTTAGTCAAATTAATATACTACAAGCACAATATACTATATTGGGAGATGACACGTTAACCTAAAATATATTTAATTAATAATAATATGATTACTGATTATTATACAATGACATTACGCATGAATGTTTATTTAGAGACTCACCCGGGTCGCTTTCTAACTCTAGCCAACCTTTGTTCATTTTTGCAGAAATCTCTCCACTAAACCATCGAGCAGTCCATAATATCATAAAACACTACATCAGTCGTGTCCTACTACATATTTGATCCATCTCAGGAGGATCTGGGCGGCTGGTAAACACAATAAAGAGCAGCGCCGTCGACTGGAGTTGACGTCATTCCGCTGCGCCGTGCGTCAAGACGCAATACAGTGAAGAGGCGCTGGATGGCGCTGAAGTTCAAGACAGATGAGTGTCACGATGTATAAAAACAAGTCACGATACTGTCTATGGTTTCGTAACAGTGTATTTATTCGCTTATTGTTTTGTGTGTGTGTGTGCCACTGATCTATATATATGATAAGTGGTGTGTACCTGTATGTGATTGTCCTATATCTCTATCTAAGCCGTTTATGTGGAACATTCTGTATACATAAATATCACTTTACATAAAGTCGTATATAATAAAATGTGATTTACGTGATTTGTAGTTACTGGATGCTTTTAGTGCATTAGTATAATTCTTTTTGAGACATTTAATATCTAATAATATGTATGTAGTTTAGTATAATAATAATAATAATCATATTAATTATAAATTAATTGATTATTATAAAGGTGTGATATTATCTCTTTTTTTCTTTTCTTTTTTTTTTCTTTTTTTTTTTTTTTGATGTTGTCCTAAACCACATTTAAAATGTTTTCTAGTTTGATTATTCTTGGGTCTTTTAAACAGTAAGAAACTTTTTTAAAAGCACTGCTGTTTTTTAACATGCCATAAAATGCTTCTGAATTATATAATAAGTTACATAACATGAATTAAATTTTTTTAATAATGTTATATTTAAATAATTTTTAATGCATTCAAATATTAGAATTTACTATATATATATATATATATATATATATATATATATATAATATAAAAACACAATAAAATATAAAGGTATATGCTAAATGAAAACTTAAAGTAAAAGGGCTTTGTAGACAAAGTATATAAATAAACGAAAGTACATTATAAATTATAAATGATAAAGTATTATAATGTTGCAATAATACAGTCTACAAATTATAACTACAGGCTTGTATAGAAAGATATATATTTATCAAAACCTATATTTTTATCTTCTAGACTCTATAGGTATATAAAATAATATTTATAATCAAGTAAAAAGTGAAAGTCATCTAAATGGGTTTAAGGTATTTACACCACCTTTTCATGAACTTTGCTGTTTTATAACATGCTATAAACTGCTATTAATTATATAATAAATTACATAACATACAATAAATCAATTTATTTTAATGCAATAACATATTTTACATAACATATTTTATAAAGTCGCTAATAATATTTTAATTCAACAAATTAAACTGATATGTACGCTACTAAAATACTTAAATGAATGTATATATTATTACATTATAATATTATTTATAACAATACAGCCTTAAGCAAAATGTAAAACCTAGCTTGAACATTTTTAAGCAACCTTCCCATAAACACAGCTGTTTTATAACATACAACACAGCCTACAATGAAATGTATGTTTATTACATAATGCATTACATAATACTGCAAGTATAGCTTTACCTGTCATAAATATAAAACGTCACATATAGGCTACTGTTTTATATGTATGCAATAATTTAATACAATGCTTAAAATGCATGCATAATAATAATAAAAAGCTACATCCCAAAACGAAAAAATAAAAATAAAGATGAAAGTACATGCTTCCTGACTGAAACGATGTAGGCCTGCATACTTGTCTTATCTTGAACTTCTTTTGTAAGTCATCCGTCTGGATTATTCCAGGCATTTACACAACACCCGAGCGTGTTGTATTTACTTTTATGCAACCGTGAGTGATTACGAAACCCTCTCAGAGTGACACTTAGCCCCCCGGACCGTGAGGAGCGGAACCTTCAGACCCGGTCTGTGCGCCTCGGGGGCGTCTGAGCGCGCTGCTTCGGCTCAATTGATAGATAAAATACAAGAATCGGAGGACTACATTAATTAATATTAATAATTTAACGAGTCACAGCGCAGCCGAGGGATCCGGACCAGGGTGTAAAAAGGTAAGACGCCGGTTTACCACCACACACTCTTGTGTAAGAGGCGATCTTGTGTTTATTAGTTATCTTTGAGCACAGTTAGCGCGGAAGCTAACGTCAACAAAAGAGCGCATCGCACGCCCGTGCTAACACGCTAACGGCTAGCACGCTCGGGAGGCACCAAATAACGATGTGTTTTATACACAACGCGTATAAAGCGGTACAAAACATCTGTGTGTATGTGTTTACAGTGGCTCGGGGGTCGTATCGCGGATCTTAGGTGAGTTTTCCGGCTGGTTGTTCATCAGTTAGCAGCGCCGATGGTCACCAAGTACAGTTATGTAAACGTGCCTCATTCAGTGCAGTCCACAAAAGCGCTTTAAAACACTTTTATGTTATGCCCGATACGAAAATAAGACAATGTGCTTCTAGTGCGGTGGTATATGATGTGGGTTTGTGTTTTTGTTTGATGGAAACTGTGTCGTGGGGAGCGCAGGTGCAGCTGATCTCTCTCATAATGGAAGAGATGAAATTTAGTGAGGTTTATCGTGTTTCTGCTCTTGTTTTGTGATGTAGTTACGATGTAAGAGTCCAGGTCAGTGGGTTTATAATGGTCTGATGGTTCATGTGTGGGATTGCGTTTCCATCCACACGGATTCAACATCTGGTTTGACTCGAAGTCATTGATTTCTACTGTCCTGTAAAATAATAGAAAGATTGACCTCAAACCAACAGTTCACTTAAAAGTGACGGCTCTGTCATCTTGAACTGTCCTTCATGTCATTTACAAACTGCCTTTGTCACATGATTTACCACAGACACACGCATGTTTGTTTTTGAAAAGTGGGTTCATCCCATAATGGTTTTTATACTGTAAAAACTGTATATTCTATGACCCTACAACTAACCCTAACCCTCACAGGAAACTTTGCTCATTTTTACTTTCTCAAAAAAACTCATTCTGTATGATTTATAAGCGTTTTGAAAAATGGGGACATGGGTTATGTCCTCATAAGTCACCCTCTCCTTGTAATACCTGTGTCATACCCATGCCATTACACAGAGTTGTGTCCTGATATGTCACAAAAACATGCCCACACACACACACACACACACACACAGAGGGGAGTGTAACTGATACAGGTTTATGAAGACCGCCTGAAGAGATCTTTGTTAAAGTTGTTTATCTGTACTGAAGCCCAAGCAGCGTCGGTCGGTCTGCTGAGGCAGGTGTGTGTGTGTGTGTGTGTGGGGCGGAGCGGATGAGTGTGTGTTGTGGAACAGGCTGTGCTGTACTGTGTGAATGTGTCAGTGTGTCACAGGCAGCGTGGCCTACATTCACACACCGCTCGCTCACTGCCTGCCAAGCGCTCGCTGCCTTCTCTTATATAACCCGCGCTTATGTAAGAAGCCTGAATCTCTCACTCCCTCTTCTGTTTTTTTCTTCTTCTAGCTCCTTCTGTTTCTTCTCATTACACTTTTTTTTTTAGATAAGATTTCTTTGGTTACTCTTTGTTCTTGTTGCTGAACTGTGTTGCTCTGATGTTTGATCACAGCTGAGACTCGCCTGGTTTGAAGTGAATTTCGCAATAATACGAACAGTTTAGTTTTGTAGTTACAATTTAGCCTCTTAGCTGAAAAGTAAACATAGTAGCCAAACCAGAATGTGTTTTTTTTTTTATCTTATGCTGATATACGTTCACAAGTTTGGGGCCAGTTCTAATTGGCACTAAAATAATTGCATACGTTGATCTTGTCTGTTCATTTTGTATGTATTTCATTTGTTGGAAAAATATTTCGGAAAACCCTGGGCGTTCGATCGGTGCATCTTTTATTCTAATAAGCCGATTTGCTGCTCAAGATACATTTATCAAGAAAGTTGTGCCGTGAAAACAGTAACACATTTTTATTTCAGGGATCTTTGGTTAACAGAAACTTCAACGGAAATGCATTTATTGAAATTGACATCTTTTGTAAAGTTACAAACCTTTTTGTCCTTGCTAAAGTAACATTAATCTTCTCCAAAAGAAAGAATAAGACTTCCTGTTGACTGTGTTTGTTCTCCAGGGGGTTTGAATGAAGATGTGTAAGTAATGCTCTTGGAGACCCAGGCGACGTCATGTCAGAAGAGGCGATCTCAGGGAGCGACCTGGAGCCCAGCCTTAACAGCGAGGAGGAAGAGGACATGGAGGAGGAAGAGGATGTAGAGAACGATGGCGATGATGAGGAAGATGATGGTGAGCCCCGTTTTCAGTTCACACCACCATCTTTCTCAACCAAACTTCTGCTTGCATTGAATAAGACGTGTTTGCATGAGGATAAAAGCATAGCGTCGTCGATAATGTGTGCACTCTGGTGTTAGTCCGTGAATCAATTATTGATGGCGTGGTATTTCGATCAACAGATCAGCCTGAGAGTCCGGAGGCCGAGGATCAGAGAGATGCGACCAGCCCGGCACCTACCTCACCGATGTCCCGAGACTCCAGCCCTGCGTCCACCTCACGGACGTCATCCCGGCACGGCTCTCCACCCCCATCCAGCCCGGACAGCCACAGCAACACATCAGCCAACAGCAACACCAAGAAGAAGTCCAAAACCTCTAAACCCGCTCACCTGAGGAGGAACATCCGGTAGGAGCTCCCTTTGATGATAATGCATTACTTCCCATCTGCTTTTATTTAGGGGCGGTTCCAGACGGTTTTTTATTTTTTTTATTAATTTTTGTCAAAACTCTATGAGGCATGAATCAAAGCAACCAGCTGCGAAGTGAATCACAACATTACAAACTTTGATTTGAAGCAGTTTAGTTATAAAGAAATAAAGACATAAAGATAAAAGGTACAGGACTTTGTAGTTAATGTGGGAAAGAACTACAATCCCATGAAGCATCGCAAATGACATAATTGAATTAAAACAAGTGGAGAATAAAAAAAAAAAAAAACTTGTATAAAGTTGTTGATTTTAACCGTAGAAACTATATATTTTCTGACCAAACACTACAGAAAAAAAACCATTGTTTTTTTATTTTTATTTTGAGTTCAGTATTTTAGTTTTTGGGCTATTTGGCTATTCATAACATTTAGTTTCAGACTTGCACGAAGAAAATTTTCTAAATGCACTTTGAAGTGTTTTTTTTTTTTTTTTTTTTTTATTACAGTAAAGACTCCAGACTGTGACTAAAACTATAAACTTAAAATGTACTTATTTTGCTTTATTCATGCTCTATTGCATTTTAAGATTTTCACTTGACCTGTTGTCTACACGATTCAATTCCTGCATTTTATTCATTAATAAAAACCGACTGAAAGTGTGAAAGACATACACTCTTGAAAATAAAGATGCTTAATAGTTCTTCACAGAAGCATTTCTGGTTCCACAAAGAATCATTCAGTCAAAGGTTCTCTAAAGAACCATATCTTGCTCCACTTTTTAGAATCTGAAGAATCTTCTTTTGCAACAAAGAACCTCTTGTGGAACGTAAAGGTTCTTCTTCAGATGTTAAAGGTTCTTTATGGAACCATTTACACAATAAAAAGTTCTTCTGTGGCATCGTGAAGCACCTTTATTTACAGGATACAGGAGGAGCCCAAACCTGGAACGTTAGTTTCCAGGTCATCTATGGATTAAAATGCTGATAAAGTCAAGAAAAGATCCGACGTAAACGCATGACAATATGACTGATATGTTAAAATAAAAATAATAATAATAATAATAATAAAAATAATAAAACATTTTTATTCTGTGGCACCCTAAAAAAAAAAAATCATTTGGCGCGTACATTTTTTTCTTATAGGAGCCAATGCCCTGACACTTTAATTGTGTTTGTATGAATTACAATGCCTATATTTAAAGGGGGTTTTATCTTTAAAAAAATGTTTCCTCCTGTTCAGTAGCACTTATATAATCCAACAAAATTTACAGTTTTATTCTTAACTATATTCTGAAGGATTTTACTGTGGGGTTTGCTCACATAACACATACTTTGTTTTTTATAACATTTTATTCCTAACAAACATGGTAAAGTTTTAGTTTTTTTCTAGCTGTTGACAGTATTTTGTGATTTATGGAGTGATGATAAGAGATGAAAAACCTTTGAGTCTAATTTCAGCAAAATGAAACAAGAATTGTAAATCTGGCTTTATCCAATGTTCTGGAAAATGTTTCCAAATGAGTGCATATTCAATTAGTTATTGCTTAATCTGTGTGTTTGAATGTAACATTTCAGAAAAGCTGTAATGAAGAACATGCTTGCAATTCTCAATCTAGTAAACTATAATGCAAAATGCAAAAAACGCAAATGCATGCAAATATTTAAGTGTTTTCACAGCATAGCATCTCAAGTTTCTGATTGGTGGGATTTTCCGTCTAAAAAATGATGGGTGATGTAGTTTTTCACAACAAATTCAGTATGATTTTAAAAATAAAATGAATTTAATACAAATAGATGGCTTCGACAAAAGCACGTTCCTTTAATTAACAACCTCATAACTTACAAGTCTGTCTGTAAAGTTTTAAGAGAAGTAAGAAGTGTTTACTTCCGACTTCCTCTTGTCTTGTTAATGCTAACCAGACACAATAAGCATCTAACAACAGGAAGTGTTGTTTCTCTCGGTCTGTATCTTGGTCATAATTGCCCACACTAAACCCTTATTGATCCAAAATTGCCCTGTGTGTTTGTTAATCACGTCGCGATTACAGTCATCTGTCTCCCTGCTAATATCATCTTTCCCCTCCGACATGCAGGAAGGTCCTCAAGGAGCACCAGCTGGAAGCGGGAACCAAAGCCGCCCAGCAGGAGGAGCTCGAGCGACGGCGGCGTCTCGAACAGCAGCGCAAAGACTTCCCCCTCCACGCAGGTGAGACTCGACTCTGCTGCCCGCTGCTCCTCTGCAGAAGTGTTGGTATTGTCATGACTTAATCTGTTGCGCTGTCGCCGTTGTCAGATCTATCCACTGCAGTGCCAGGTCTCAAACAAGAAGTGATCTGTCTGGACAGCAGCGGAGACGAGGGCGAGGCTAAAGAAGCTCCGCCCCCTCAGCTGCCTGCCCTCAGAGATGGTAAAGTCAAGTATTAGTTCTAGTACAGTATTATTTAGCTACATTAATTATATACATATTATTTAATATTTCTTGTTATTTACATATGTTTTTATTATTAAATTATATATGCTAGAAACTATTTTGGGTGGATATATATATATGTGTGTGTGTGTGTGTGTTTGTATTTATTTATTTTTTATTATTATTAAACATAATTATTTACAAATGATTTTTGGTCAACTTTTAATATTATTTGCATATATCATAATTATTTAAAATGTTTAAAAGTAATTTTTTTAACAGTAACAATAACATTGTATGTAAATAACATTTGATATAAAATTACGTAATTTTTTAAACATATTTATTGTAAATATTTAAAATGTGTTGTGATAAAAGTTTGATAACAAAAATGTTTGTTAATAATACAATTCTAACATTTAAAACGATTTATTTACATAATTTAATTTTATTAATTTTTTAATTATAATACATTTAAAATTAATATTAACAATAATATGTGTAAATTATTCAAATGTTTAATGTATGTTTAATTTTATTGTATAATTGTTTTCTGTAAAATTTTATGTCTGTGTATAAAATAAAATGTGATGATTGTTGTAACATTTATTAATCTAATGCTTAATAAATCACATTTATTATTAACATATTTCAAATGTAATGCATATATATATATATATATATATATATATATATATATATATATATATATATATATATATATAATTTTTTTTTATTATTATTATTTTTTTTATTGTTTTTTTAAAACAACAACATGTTTACCTAATATACATATGTATTTATCAAGTTTAATGTAACAAAAAAAAAAGTGTATATGTAATTTAAGAAAATATTTTTATACTTAAAAATAAATATACTGCATATTTTCAAATATTTATATAAGCAAATATATTCTTAAGAAGCAAGTTGTGGTTTAGGTATCTTGATGTTGATTTGTGTTTCTCCAGATGTGATTGAGTTGAGTTCAGGTGATGAAGACACCCTGCCGATAAGCAGCGAGGAAGACAACAACGAGGATCGCTCTGTCACTCCCGGGACAGAGGAGAGCAGCGGGTCACACGTGAACGACAGCCTCAATCAGCCAGACGCCCAGGGAAGAGTGCTGGTCAATATCAACCACCCAGGAGACGAGGAGGACCTGTTCCTCGCCCCGCAGCTCGCCCGTGCCGTCAAACCACACCAGGTACACCCATTTCTGCCATGAGATGACCTTTTTTTCATTTCAGTTGGACGTGGAGTCAGTTTGTTGATGCTCTTCCTCTTCTTCCAGATCGGTGGTATTCGTTTCCTGTATGATAACCTGGTGGAGTCTCTAGAGCGCTATAAGAGCAGCAGTGGCTTCGGCTGTATTCTGGCTCACAGCATGGGTCTGGGAAAAACCCTACAGGTCATCTCCTTTATCGACGTCCTGCTGCGGCACACTGGGGCCAAAACTGTCCTCGCCATTGTACCTGTGAGTGTCTGAGAAGCAGAGACGGCCCGGGGTGGTGTTTGTTTCTCTGTCAGAGAGGTGTGAGTCTCATGTCTCCTCTCGTCTCCAGGTGAATACACTACAGAACTGGCTGGCTGAGTTTAATCTCTGGCTGCCTGCTGCTGAGTCCCTTCCCCCCGACACGGATCCAGCCCAGGCTTTACCTCGAACCTTTAAGGTTCACATCCTCAACGATGAGCACAAGTATGAGCGCTTCACTTCCTCTTATTTGCACTTCAAATATTATTATGGTGAATCTCACTGAAAGAGAATTATGTCTAGGTCATATTGCACCCCTAAATCAAAAGAGAGAAGTTTTATATATTGGTTTAATATTGTGACATTATTTATAGATAATTAAGAACATTTCTGTCTTAAGTTGTCATTGACATAATTCCATTGTCATTTTTGTGATAGGAATATGTTAATAATAGTTTATATATATATATACTAATAAATTAATGACAAAATGACAATGTTAACAAATTAAGTTAATAAAACAATATATTAATAATGTCTGTTATTCACATAATCATAAAATGAATGCTTAATTTTATGGTGATTTAAATAAAAAAATAAAAAAACATTGTTTTAATGTAACAAGAATCACCATTGAATATGTTAACACAATGTAATTTTTTTTCAGTTATTTATTATCATTATTATTAATTTATTATAATAGATGTGTTATAATTAATAACAGATAACAGTGATGTATTTATATATATATATATATATATAATTTATGTGTGTGTAATTTATATACAGTGTTATTTAAATTTAGCTTCATTTGTTATAAAAAAAATGTTTCCGTATTTTTATTACATGTTAATTAAATTATTTGTGTTATAATATTAATTAAATAATTAGTTTTTGTTAATTAAGAAAATAATGTCATTCAAAAAGTATTTATATATTGTATTATTTTTAATTACATTCAACGAATATTATTATTATTAACTGGTAATAAAAAATATTATATTGTGATAATTAAAGATAATTAACATGTGTATATATATATATATATATATGTTACTGTACTAAATTTGGAGAGAAAATGTGCTGTATTGTCATGTAACAATAATTTTACACTGACAGAATAAAATTTGGTCTCAAAAATAGGCTATATATTATGGAAAATATAATTATCTATTAAATTTTTTTTTCAAGATTTACCCACAAAATGAAGAAATATAAAATCTCTCACGATATGTTTGGTATCTTCGTTGTTAAAGTGTTTATGTTGGTAAAATTCATCAGTAGTTCAGTGGCTTGTAGCATCTGTTGACACATCAATGTATTTCTTGCATCTGGTCCAGAACCACAGTGGCCCGGGCCAAAGTCGTGGAGGACTGGACTCGTGACGGCGGGGTGCTGCTAATGGGGTACGAGATGTACCGCCTGCTGTCTCTCAAAAAGAGCTTTGTGACCGGCCGCAAGAGGAAGTCCAAGAAACCCACAGGACCTGTAATTATTGACCTGGACGAGGAGGACCGTCAGCAGGAGCTCATGAAAGGTCCGTCGGGGATTGCGGGTGGAAAATGTTTGCCGTTTACTCTGGTGATGGTCTATAATGAGTTTTTGCGTGTCCTCTGTGGTGTTCAGGGATTGAAAGAGCACTGTCACGCCCCGGGCCGGACGTCGTCATATGTGACGAGGGCCACCGTATCAAAAACTGCCACGCCAGCACCTCGCAGACACTGAAGAACATCCGCTCCCGGCGGAGGGTGGTTCTGACCGGATACCCGCTGCAAAACAACCTGATCGAGTACTGGTGCATGGTGGATTTCGTCCGGCCCGATTTCCTCGGTACGCGGCAGGAGTTTAGTAACATGTTCGAGCGGCCCATTCTGAACGGCCAGTGTATAGACAGCACACCGCAGGACGTCCAGCTCATGAGGTACAGGAGTCACGTCCTGCACAGTCTGCTGGAGGGCTTCGTGCAGAGGTGAGCTATCATTATTAAATATTTATTCTTATTTTGGGTCGCAGTTTTTGCTTGCAGAACAACAATGGCATTTTTGAGTTGCACAATTTATTTTTAAAAAATAAAGCTGTTTTCTCTGTGGCCAGGCGAGGTCATGATGTTCTCCGTAATCAGCTTCCGGCGAAAGAGGAGCACGTGATCCTGGTACGACTGTCCCGCCTGCAGAGGGCGCTCTATACGGAGTTCATGAACCGCTTCAGGGAGGCGGGAAACACCGGGTGGCTCGGACTCAACCCACTTAAAGCTTTCTGTGTTTGCTGCAAGGTACTTCCACCCCAAAGACGCACCTGTTGTGTACCTTATATATATATATATATATATAGTTGTTGATATACGTACGACTCTTTTGTGCATCCTGTAGATCTGGAATCATCCGGACGTTTTGTACGAAGCTCTGCAGAAGGAAAATCTGGCCAATGAGCAAGATCTCGACCTGGATGACCTCAACTCCACCGGCGCGACCCGCTGCTCCGCTCCGGGAATAAAGGGCAAGTCGTCCGACCCGGCCAACAGCAAGATGGCTGCTATGGGACCCCTGAACCCCTTACAGGAGAAGGCCAACCAAGTCATCACATATGAATGGGTAACACTGCACACTTTAGAATGTGTCCCACACTTTGAATTGAAATGAAACCGAAATGGTAATATGACAATAGTGCGATTATCACAAATGTGATGCATGTTTCTGTGATGTTTTACATGTTAACCAGTGTTTTCAGTGGCTAATTTCACAGTAGATTTAAAAAAAGTGGCGCTTACAAACCAGCTGTTGTCAACAAAAGCTTTAATGGGGCGTTCACACCAGACGCGACTCGGTGTCGTGGGGGGCTTCTGCCAGTTGAGTTCACGCAGCATTGAGGTTTCAACTGCCATTTATTCTGATAATTTTCAAAATATTACCGTTATTATATCATTAAATGTAATTTTAAAAGTATTTCAGGTGAGAATGTAGTTGTTTAAAAATATGTTTAAAAATATGTGGTTTATTTATAAAGACAGCGCAATTTAAAAACACATTTAAAAATGTGTTTTCGGAGACGCATCTGGTGTGAACTCACCATGAGACATGAGTTTTTGCCAAACCAGAAGCTTGTTGGTATAACTTTTGAAAATAAGACAGTTATGTATATTAGTTTATTATAATATTATAAATTGTACCATAAACAAAAAATATTATATTACTTTTTAGTTTTTTTTGTCCCAGTGAAATATTTCAATAGTTATATTTATTCTGTATTAAATGGTCATATTTCTTTATATATTTATTTAGTTCAAACTATTCACTTTTAAATATTTATGCTTTTACTAATGTATATAATTTACACTAATAATGCAATAATTATTAAACTAATAATTAATACAATTGTATCTATTATTATTTTATACATTTAGATTTTTATATTGTTAGATTCTTCTTCTTATTAAAATGTTATTAAATCTTATTAAACAACTACAGCAAACATCAAGCTTTTTTAATGCATTTAAAAAATTTGTGCATTTAACAATTAGTGTTTTTCCCCCAAATCGTGCAGTCCTCGAACACATTGTTCTCTTTCTCATTTGCCTTTAGCATTTAGTTTTTAACTTATAATGTTAGAAATTGCAGTCTTGTCTCTTAGAAGCAGCTGTTTTTGCTACTGTACCTTTAAGACATTTCTATGAGTAAATATTCTGATTGGCTTTTGTTTGCGCCAGGCTGCTGAACTTTGAATAGATTTTATTTGGAAATGTTGAGGGTCATGATGTAATTTCTGCATATTATGAACACATTTGAATCCTTTGTTTTAGGCAAAAGACATCATGAGCAACTACCAGACTGGTGTTCTGGAGAACTCGGCCAAAATGGTTCTGCTGTTCCACCTGATTGACGAAAGTGTCAAACGAGGAGATAAAATGCTTGTTTTCAGGTGGGAAACGTTTGCAGTTTTTATGTGTGACAGTGTTTGCCTCTTTCTGTAATCTCTCCTTACTCATCCTGAACTGTCAGTCATGTGTTATTTTACACTGACCTCAACGTTTACACTGGCTTCTTTATCTGTGTGTGATTCTTGCAGTCAGAGTTTATCAACGCTTACGGTTATGGAAGATTTCCTGAGTCGGAGGCCCATGCCGATCCAAACAGAAGCTGGGATGCAAAACTGGGTCCGGAACGTCAATTACTACAGTGAGTTTTCAATCGTTTGCTGATGCCAAGAACCAGCGTTGTTATTGTTAGAAAGCTTGGGTTTACGCAAGATGTGTATTTGAAAAACAACCAGTTTGCTTTTTGGGATAAATTAATTCCTTAATGTCAAATTCGAATGGTGTGACGACTAGATTAGACTGTATAGAAATGTACCAGACTGTACCTCAGTTGGTCAGAACAAAGCGCGGCAGACTTGTTACTTGTTCAGATGACCATATATGGTGAAAACTCTTGTTTGGGTCCTATCTCCAAGATGAAGGGTAGAGTCTGTGATTACTAAGTACAGTGTTTGCGTTGACTGACAGCTACACATCCACCTCAAAACAGATTCATCCGCGCTGGAATATTACTCCACAAGGAACTGCAATTCCAGGTTTTCAAATATAGATGGCAACAAAGAGGCAAAACGTACGGACTGCACGTTTAAAAAGTAACAGAAATTACAAAAATGCACAAAGTTTTACTGAAAGCTTCTTCCCTGTGAAGGACCCTCTTCTTGACAAATAAATGCAGCTGTATTTTTAATGAATGAAATGGAAACTGGAGCAGTTATTAGAATTTTAAAATGAAAATTTAACTGATTGAATTTTAACTTCTATACATTTTGGAAATAATATAATAATCATTATAGTTAATAATTAATTTGTAATTATTTAAAATAAAATAAAAAGACAGCTATATTTTTAAAAGCCTTGTTTATACTGTGTGAAACGAAACTAATACATGTGAATAAGTGTCTTATAAGTTTAATAACAATAAAATAACTATTATAATCTGTAATATTCATGTAATGTTGCTTTTAAGTCATAATTTAAGCATTTATTATTTATTCGTGAATAAAATATGATCTATAATATATCTAGAGAAAATAAAATCACGAAAATTTGCTATTCAAATATTTTAGCAGTGCATCTCAAAACACTAGTGCTGTCAAACGATTAATCGCAATCAATCACTTTCAAAATAAGTTTTTAGTTAAGTTATAACGTCTTAAATATATACATTTTTGTGTGGATTTATAAAGAAATAATAAACAAAGTACACATTTTATTTTGGATGTGATTAATCGCGATTAATCGTTTGACAGCGCTACAGACCCTTTATTAAATATTTATTAATAATTTTCATTTCTGTGGCCTATAGGTCAGCTTCCTAAGGTTTGTTGTCGTTTATAGTATTTGTTCTTTCTAAATTCACAGTTTTTTGTTTGCTTTTTGTCTCATTGCAGGGTTGGATGGGAGCACATCGGCTTCAGAGAGAGAAAGACTCATCAACCAGTTTAACGACCCGGCAAACAACCAAGCCTGGGTCTTCCTGCTGTCCACCAGGTGAACTTGAGCATAAAATATATGCCACAAATACAGACAAAACAATGAGGTCTGGACTAACAGGCTGCTGTGTTTGCAGGGCTGGTTGTTTGGGGGTGAATCTGATCGGCGCTAATCGCGTAGTGGTTTTCGACGCGTCGTGGAATCCGTGTCATGACGCTCAGGCCGTCTGTCGCGTGTATCGCTACGGCCAGCGCAAGCCTTGCCACATCTATAGGCTGGTGTGTGACTTCACACTGGAGAAGAAGATCTACGACCGGCAGGTGTCCAAGCAGGGCATGTCTGGTAAGAGAGGGCGGAAAGTCTGCGAAATTATATATATTTTTGTCTTCATGTGAAAACAGTTCTGAGGTTATGATTACCTATTTACCAGATCGAGTCGTGGATGATTTGAACCCTGTCCTCAACTTCACCCGGAAGGAAGTGGATTCGCTGTTGCACTTTGTGGAGGAGGAGCCTGATCCCAGCCAATCAGAGCTGGTCCCTGGTGAGGACTTGGAAATGGTCATTAAACAAGCCTGCTTGTTATATCCAAACCTCTTAACCAAGGTAAGTACTCTTTCCACACCAGTTTTCAAATGTTTTTATTCCAAACAAAGTTCTTTCATGCAGAAGGCGGAGCTTCCTGCGATTGAGCGGCCATATTGAGCGTTACATTTTTCCCCATTCAAAACTAGTGACACGTCTTGGGTATTTTAGTCTTTAATATAACCTTAGTGAAACATCCAGTCCTGTAACATATTATCTTTATCTGTATTATACATCAGCTATTAAGTTTCCAATTTGAACTATTCTGGCTAAATTATGAATCCTACCGGTGTGAGCTCAAGGATATTAATTAGGTTGAGCTTACGTTACTATATAACCTTACTGGAGCATCCCATAACATAAGGACATTTTTATCAGAATTTCACACCGGCAAACATTTATACTATTTGGAATATTTCAGACATTCTAAATCCTACAATGCTGAAGGTTTAACTTATGAATATTGATAAGATTAAGTCATTAGAGTGCTAATATTCCTTCCTTAATAAGTCATTCAGTCGCCTATGCTAATATCGGTCTGTTTTTGACACCAGCATCCGTTCCATCACGAGTCTCTCCTGATGGACCGCAAGGATTTGAAACTTACCAAAGCGGAAAAGAGAGCAGCCAAAAAAAGCTATGAAGACGAGAAGCGGGCATCCGTGCCGTATCAGCGGCCCTCTTACGCACATTACTACCCAGCTAGCGACCAGAGACTCACCAATATCCCTGCTTTCAGCCAAAGGAACTGGTGAGTCCACCACAGAAACCCTAAATGTATCGGCCTTCTGTTTCAAGAGTATTTTAAAATGTGTTTGCTTATCCAAATCTTTCGTTCAGGCGGCCCCCTCCTCATTTAGAGGAGAAACCAGTTGCAAGCGTGAGGCCAGTTCAGTCCACACCCATTCCCATGATGCCCCGACAGGTACCCATGGGCGTCCCCGGTTCAAGCGCGGGATTCCCCGTCAACTACCTGCAAAAGGCCGGCGTTTATGTGCAGCGTGTTGTCACAACCACTGGTACAGTCAATTCACTTGTAGTGCTTGCAACTTCTTGTTCCCAGTTAGCTTCTTCATGATTAAATGTCTTTGCTCTGTAGATATTGTGATCCCTGGCTCCAACAGCAGCACAGATGTCCAAGCCCGGATCGGTGCAGGAGAGAGTATTCACGTTATCAGAGGATCCAAAGGTGCCTCAGTTTCAGAAAACTGTTGAGAGCATTGGCTGTTCACTGAGTGTTGGTAAGGTTCATTCGCTTACTATTCTGTCATTTGTACTGCAGGCACGTACATCAGGACCAATGATGGGAGGATATTTGCCATCCGCTCCGGAAAGCCAAGACCACCGGAAGGAGGAGCCTCAGCTTCAAGAGGTGTGCTAATTTGCTCATTTGTATGAGCAGTTCTTCTGGCATAAGTAGAAACACAATTGATCCCTTTTTATAGACTGTTAATGATGGTGATTGGGGGATATTCCTAATTCCGAACTTTTAAGCCATTCCTTTAACTGACATTCAGAAGATGATAAAACAAAAGAAACTAAATGATAATTGTACCATTGTCTTTGAGTTTGAGGATAAATAGTTAGTATATGCTATGCACTTTCTATTGCATTCTATGCAAGTAGGAATATCAGACAATTGATTATTGTGCAAAGAGCACCATTGCGCATTTTTCTAAAGACAAAAGATCTGTTGCTTCAAAGATCTTCTTTTTTGGGCCTCTGTTTCACATGATCTAGAGGTCTGTGTAGGATGGGTGTTTTTTAGTCCTGTTCCTGCAATATTTTGTCGTGAATAAAGGCCCAATGATAAAGGTAGAGGGCAAAATGAAGATTGAAAACTTAACCTGAAATGGTTCATCTTTCCTACCACTCCCACACTGAATAATTCAAAACTTGATAGTATCCCGCAGTAGTCACATGCGTGTAGAGGCCTATACCTTGATGTAGACCACAGTTTTTGTTGTTGATGGTTTAATCCTCTACGATCTTTCGGTGACCACCTCAGATCTTTACCTAGTAGTCTACACCAACATAAACTAACAAAATCTTTCTGTCTCACAGAGGAATCGGGCCCTCCCTTGCATTCTGTCAGTAATGGTCGTGCATCGCCTCAGGAGCCAAAACGTTTATCCCTCGAGGCTCCTCCTCGTCCTTCGCCCCAAGACAGCCCCAAGCTGCTCCGAGAATTCCAGAGTAACAAGGACCCGGTTCCAGCAGGAGAAAACTTGCCATCTTCAGGAACACCCGAACCCTCGGGAGTGGACAGACCCATCCAGAACCCAGTTCGAATCCCCGACCAACACCGGCAGCTCAGCAATGACATTGCATCGTCTGTGGACATTCAAAGTTTGAAGCGGAAGCTTTTGGAAAGTAGGACATCCAAACAACTTGGCGTCAAACGGACCTCAACATCAACCGGTGTAGCCGGGAGTTACCCGGGATTTCCTTTAAGCAGCGGATATGGGTTCCCATCCATGGGGTTGAACCCTGCCTTGCTGGGCGCACTGGGTCACATGACTCCCCCCTCTCTTGGTAGCAGGTCGCACCTCCTACAGCAAGCCGGTCAGACTCTGGGTGACCTACATGCCATGTTCCCCACTGATCCACTCGGACTTGGCATGTCCAACAGCACTCTTTCCACGACCTGCTCGACTAACACCACATCCAGCACCCATGCTGGAATTCTGGCCCCTTCTTTATCCTCTGTGCCCTCCTCGTCATCGTCCTCCACTTCCTCCTCGCTCCCACCCTTTCTCATGAACCCCAGCATGGCAAGCATGCTCTCTGGCTTCCCGGTACCATTTTCCCAGCCGCTGTTCCCTGGGTCCCTACACCCTAGAGGCCTGTCCTCTGCGCCAACCCCTGCCTCCACTGCCTCCAATTTCCTCTCTTCCTCCGGCCTGCTGGGGGCAGCGTTCAACCGCCCCGACACGCACCCCTCGCTTGCAGAAAATGGCGGGAGCAGCTCGGACGACGATGTCATAGAGGTGATGGGCCAGTGATTGGCTGCCTTGGATTCCGTTGTTCCAAATGGAAGAATCCTATTGGATGGAGCTCAAATTATATAAATCCAAATGCTGAATATGCATGGAGTTAAGAAAGGCGATTATATATTTTTCTTTACCCTAAGGGACCAGAGTATGGGGCTAATGTGAAGAGCCCTAATCGTATCTATCCCGCGAGGGCCTGGACACGGACCTGAGGAATTCCCTCAGAGAGAATACCGAACTTAAATGTGATTGTCTTTACAGACTGTTTGTATTCGTAAGAGAAGACTTTAGAGATACTTAGCCGTTTGCTAGACCTTGTAGCATCACCTGGAATGATAAACGAAAAAAACATATGTGACCTTTTTTATTATAATTGTAAGTACTACTATTACTTTTGTAAACGGTGGTCCTACATGAATATTCATATTTGTTTCAAATCGCAGACTGGGCAACGGGGGGGATTCGTAACAATTGAATCATAGAAAGACAGAAGCCATGCCTAGCATTAGCACCGCCGAGACCTTTTTGCTTTCCTTTGAGAAAAAACAAAAACAAGGAAAACCTTAAAAACTCGAATGTATTTTCATGTTAGCCTTTAAAATTTGGTGGAGGGGTGTAAGTTTAGTGCGTTTAGTTCGATCTTAGCCTTAAAGCAGACAAATGGATCTGTGTTCTCGTTCAATTGCGTAGCAAACAAAATCATCCGTTGTTCTCCACTGGGATCATCTTACGAATGTGTAGACTGTTATGCGACCCTATTAGTCGTTAATTGTTTCTAAATTTGCGCTTTGGATCATCTGTGCGCTCATTCAATTTTATCTGTGTTGGGGCTATAGTCATGACCAAAGTGTTCGTTGGGCCGTTTTGAAGAATCTCAATGTTTTAAATGTTTTTGTTAATGTTGACTCGTTTGCGCGCTGGTTGACCTGTGACTAACAGCCAATAACACTGTTCATTCTCTGTGCCTATTAGAGCTCTTTATTTTGACTCCTCCCACAGTCTGCTTTCTGATTGGCAGATACCCACATTGTGAACTTTGGCCTGAGTCTGCAGACGCTGTTATATAAAAACAATGGTGTGCATTTAACATGTGATTATATCTTTTTTCATTGTTATTTGAATGTTTTTTTTTTTTTTTGGTTACATCTTACGGCATACCTATGTATTAGTTTTGTTTTCTCTTTTAACTATGTACAAATTTAGCAGAAATATTTATTTATAATGCTGAAGAGTAATTCATTTTCATTCTTTTTTTATTTTTATTTTTGTACGTTTTAAACATTTTTTTAAGAAGGAAAAAAATCCCTCTATCCGAGAGACGCAGGGTTTTTTTCCCCATAGGTGAGTTCAAGACCTCGATCTGTGAGCGTTTCAGCAGTCGAACCCGCAAACACACGTGATCTCATACAGACGCTGTCCAGGGAGGTGTCCACACGTCATCTCTTGTTCCCAGCATGGAGAGCAGTACATTCAAATGATATTGTATTTATTAAATATTGTTTTAACATAAATAAACATGACTCTTCCTGTATTTAGAATTACTGTATATATATATATATATATATATATATATATATATATATATATATATATATATATATATATATATATATATATATATATGGATGGATAGATATGACATATATAGATAGATATGAGATAGATAGATATGTGTGTTTGTGTTTGTATTTTTTTTATAACCGTTAATAAATATTCATATAATATAAATATTAACATCATACACTTTATGCAGATTAAAAGTGTAAAATTGTGAAATGCAAGATATTAAGTGCACAAGCTTATGAAAAATCTACATATATCATTTGTTCATACAATAGGCATTATAAACGTGATATGTAATAGTAGAGAAAAAAAAAGATTTTTCACATTTTAGCAAAAAGGTTACCTGTTGTTTACAAATTAATATATTAATAATATTTTTAATAATTTATATAAAATAATAAAGTAAAACAAAAATGATTTTCACTACAGGAAACTGTCCAAATTTTAAAAAAAACAAAAACAGATATCTGCCAATTTAGAAATATTTGCTCCTTACAATTTTAATACTTTATTCATATTTAAATGTATGAATAATAATAATATTTAATACGTTTTCGTAATGGTCTACAATTGTTTAATTAAACAGGAAAAAGATTTTGTGCAACATTTAAAAAAAAAAAAAAACTTTGATTTGTCTTGAGTTGCTTAAGATATCATCGTATGTACTCTGTAGCAGCGCAGCTCAGTGAATATGTTAATAAGTTCTCTTCAGCAACTGTTTACTGTCACGCTGCTCGCTGGATCCAGGTCTCATCGGCTCAGTGATGAAGCACAGCGGGACAGTTTAGGCTCCGACTCGTGATGGACGCTCATATTCCGCTTGTACTGACTCTTCTCAGATCTACACACTACAGGACATACACAATCAAACCCATTTGAGCTGCTCGCAATCTCAACCAGGAACTCTGATTTCCAGTAACAAACCGCCTGTCAAAATAAAAGTCTCATACCTTAAATCTGATTTTTCACAGAATATAAATACAATGTTTAATAATTGTTTGTTGTCACTGCTATAAATTAAAGTCTAAAAACTTAACAGGATTCAAGAATTTGATCTAGCTTATGCCGAAGTCTTGTTGTAGGAAGGTATCTTTTATTTTGTCGATAATAGTAATAATTTCTTCCAGAATGCTCTGTTCTAGAAATTCACCTGCTCGCGCTGACGTGGGATTAGATGTTTACATGCATGTCTTTCTTTCCATCGTTTGTCCTGCAGGGATCACACTGAACTTTGTTCCCCAGATACGGCAAATTATTAAACCCTTCACAGTTCACTGTTATTTGTGTCAGTGTAGATTTAACTGAAATTAGACCTTTTTTTATTAGTATTAATAAAATACAATATAACTGTGTATTATACAATTGTATGTTGAGAAAGTACGTTTATTTATTTAGGAATATTGATAGATTAATTATAAATAAATTATAAACCTTCTTTGAAGGTATGTTTTTTGTGTTTGTATTTATTTTTAGATTAACTATTTTCTATTTTACCTTTAGATTTTTTTCTTCTATTTATTAAAAATGTGGTCAGTAATGTTTTTACCTTTAAAAGTATGTTTTGTCTACTTTTTATTTAGATTTATTTAAATTATTATATTTATTTTATGTTATGTTTTATTTTAATTTTATTGATTTTCAGTCAATTTATACAGGAGTCGATTAAATTTTTACCTTGAATTACCTTATATAATAATAATAATAATAATGATGTGCGTAGTCAAGTACTTCGTACCAGTTCACTTGAAAATTACACCACTTTTATTACAGAGTCATTCATTCACAGTTTCCGTGTGAAACAAATCTATTTTCTCAGTACACAAAATGCATCTTGGCATTGATCCATGCATATACTAACGAAACAGTTTATATTCTTGATTAAAGATTAATAACCGCATACTGGATTCTTATTCTGAATCCAACATTGGACTCTAATATAGTTACAGTCATATATCAGAGAGAACAGCAGAGCTTGTTCAGTGAATTCAATTACTGTAACAAAATCAGACACTGACGACCAATTCCTGTGTCCTGTGACTCCTAAACGGAGAACAGAAGCCTCCTTATCTCCCCCTGTGGGTCTCCAGACCTCCCTTCCTGATGATAGAAGACATCCGCTATCAGAGAAAAAAGACAGAATGAGAGTTACATCAAGCCTGTGGACGTGTGCCAACTCTTAGTGCACAGCGAGTTGAGTGCACTAGATTTCGATACAGTGAACTGATCTTCTAATTTGCCGTTTTTCAGTTTCCTAAGGTCATATCCAACACGTATGCATAATTACAAAACTTCACACGCGCTTTAACGGGAAAGAGCTGCGTTCTAAAACTCTTGCTTTCATTCCTCAGAGGAACGGATGACGTGAGGGTGAATCATTTTTGGCTGCTCTGTCCCTTTAAGAGCGAGTTTGATTTGAAACAAGGTCGTTTTAAATAGACCAACGGGCGGGGGTTCGCGTTATGAGACCAAAGGGGCCACCAAATGTTTCAGGAAACGATGTCCGCTCAAACTAGGACAGATCACACCGGATTAAGCGTTAATCTGAGTCCACGGCGCATGCGCACAAGCGCGCTAGCGGTCGCGCTGGACAAGGTGCGCGTTCAGAGGAGAAAGTGAAGGCTGCGAGTGCGAATCACGAGAAAACAACTCTGAGGAAACATCTAGCTGACGGTGGAGGATCGTGTTCACTTCAGGCTTGAGCGTTTTGGAAGACGTTTTCTCAGTTTTGCGCGATCGTTTGCGTGATCTGCTCTCAAACGCGGAGATTAAGTTACTCTTAATTTGAGACGCAAGAGCGGATTTGAGAAACCGACGCGTTTACTGTCAATCTGACCATTACTATCGATTTGCTTCGGTTTAAGGTAGGTTTGTCTACTTAAAGAGTTACCACAAGAGGTCTATTATGAGTGAAACTGTAACCTGACTTTGACAAAAATAGTTACTTTCTGAAATTTGGAGGCTTTTTCTCAGTGACGTCAGGCTGCTAATCTAATCTGCAAGAGATTAATTCCTTATATTTGTTTATTTGTTTTTAGTTTTTCTGTGTGTTATTCGTCTGTAATGAATAGCTGCTACACATTTTCACATTAGTTTTTAATCTGGTTGTTGTATTAATATATAATTTATTGTATGTATGCATTCATGCTTTTATTTATTTTATTATCCTGTTCGTTTATTTTCTATATTGTATTCTAATCTCTTGATTTGATTATTTATGCATTCATTATTTATTACTTATTTTATTCATGCCGTAAATGCATTTGAAGTCATATTTTAAGCACACGATCTGTAATCTGTAAACAAGATTTTAATTAAATGAATTAAATGTAAAATATATTTATTCATTTATTATTTTTATGCATGTATTTATAGATTTATACATGTATGTAAGTAGTCACACATTTATTGGTGCATTTATTTATTTGCTTATTCTTTTAGCTAATTATCTGCATTATTTCCCAAGTCATTTGCCAGTTGCACAGGCTTTCAGATCTAATCTTTATCCAGTATTCTATTCTATTCTATTCTATTCTATTCTATTCTATTCTATTCTATTCTATTCCAGTCTGTTCTGTTCTGTTCTGTTCTGGTCTATTCTTCACTATTTTTTGTCTATTTCATGACTTATTAATTCACTATGCTCTTGTGACCCAGTTTTGTGCCTCTTTCTGTTAATGCTTGGTTGTTCAGGGCCGTTCTCTGGATTGGGACAGTAGCCAAAAGAGGTGCCCTACAACAAAAATGGTCCAAAACACCCTCGAGTGCAATATACCCCTCCTCACGCATACTGATCAGCCTCCAGATAGATGTTGTCAAGTGGTTGTGTAAAGGACAGATCTGTTTGCACGAACCCACTGGAATGTTAAATCCACATTTATTCCCATTTGTTGACTTTCTCTCTGATGTTTACTAAACTAAACATTTAATTCTGTTCAACGTATATCAAGGGTCCTTACTTAAAGAAATTAATATTTATAAATATGATAGTAAAACACATTAATGGAGTCCTAAGATTATAACTGTCCACATTTGCATACAGAACCACAATATAGAGTATAATCTAATCTCTGTTGTTTCTCCTCAGATTGAGCCAGATGCTGCTGAAAACTGACTTGAGAGGACATCTTTCTGAAAACTCATCAAAAAACCATCATCTCTTTTATATTCAGACTGTAGGATCGACAAAGTGATCCATGTTTGTTCTGAGCCAGGATATGCAAACACATCAGAACCAGACCCGAAGTCTGTCGGCCTGGTTTGGCGTAAACAGGATCGCTCTGAAGTGGTCTGAAGTTATAAATCATCTCCTATGACCTAATGAGCCATGCTTTTCAGCCTCCTGTGTTCCCAATATGGCAAAATGTGAGCTTATTGAACTGCAGGACTTGACTCCGGATGACCGCATCGAGTTAGCGCCCCCTTGCGGCCCGCAGCCCGGTGCGGGGCCCACTCTAGACAGGTGGAGTAAAGGGAAGGTGGTGCGGATGGTGGGGGAGCGTGTGCGTCTGGAGGACCCTGACTGGCTGACGTGTAAACCGGGATGGGGACATGACTTCCAGCCCTGCAGCCAGACGCAGCTGAGCTGGTGCGACCTCTGCGGAGAGTTCATCTGGGGCCTGTACCGCCAGAGCCTCCGCTGCACACGTGAGTCATTAGGAGATAATAGAGAACATTTACACTGCCATATCAGTCTTCTGCTGCCGTCAAGACAATCTGGCCCTCGGAGAGCGGGAGTCAATGGGAAAAGGATGTTTAGACAGGGAAACGGACAGTTTAGAAAGCGTCCTATGTTGGATAGAGATTGTGTGGGTGTGTGTTGTAAATACATGGTTAAAAAATTTAAGAGGAATCAGTCAATAATGTCAGTTTAGTTATGGTGAGTAAGTCACAAACGAATGAATACCCAACATAAGCATACAATAAATTAAATTAAATTAAATAACCTCATAAAATTAGATGTTAAAATACATGCAGTTAATTTAAAATAATAATGCAAAATAGAATATGCAAATAAAAAATACTAATACATGTATTAATACAATGTAAATCTATAAAGAAATTAGGGCTGGACAACGATCAGTCGCATCCAAAATAAGCGTTTTTGCCTACATAATATATGTGTGTGTGTACTTTGTTTATTTATTATTTCTGTATAAATGCACATGCATACATGTATATATTTAAGAAAAATATGTTGTGTTTATATATTAAATATATTTATATAATATAAATGATATGAATGTAAATATTTTCAAAATATATACTGTGTGTCTTCGATATATACATAATAAATATACACAGTACACACACATATATATAATATTATGAACAAAAGCTTATTTTGTATGCGATTAATTGTGATTAAGTACTAAAATAAAAGCATAATAAACAATTAATAAATTCAATAAATAGTTTAATACCTGAACTGTGCGTTTAATTGAATTCATTTCATTATGAAAAATGAATAAATAAATGAATGCAGATGCATGCAGATTAGTTGTTAAAATATGTGCAACTGACTTTGAATGTATTTCAATTAAAAACCTGCATAAACAAACAACAGAACAGATACAATATAGAAAATAGAGAACAAAAATAGTAAAGAGAAAATAAATAAATGCATAAATAACTGCATTAATTCATAAATGAATGCTTTAGCAACCACACTTTAGCAATTCTCGGGCAACATCCCAGAATATCTTTTAGTGTTATAACAGTGAGACTTGCAAGTACTACCCACATTTTCTTCAGAAAAGGTAAAAATATAGTTTCCTGTATTTCTCTTGCTTCGTAATAGGTGATCAAATATTAAAACGATCATAATCAGCACTGTGTTTACACTTCATAAGGCCTTGAGAAAAATAGGTCAGTCGAAACCAGACCACAGATGGATGATTTATTCATCAAGTAACCCAGAATATACACATCAGCATGACCAGCAGGCGGCGCTGTACATTCAGACCCTTCTGGACTGGAAATGCTTGACCTCTCTGTCAAAGGTTCAGTTTGTGCCACCAAAAAACAGACTTTTGATCTCTTAAACTGCAGCTCTGTGAATGGAGAACTGTATTTAAAGGGACAGTCACCCAAAATAAAATAAAAATTCTGTCATAATTTACTCAATCCTCAGGTTTCTAACCAGAAAGAGTTTATCCCTTCTGTTGAACACAAAAGAAGATATTTAGAAAAATGTTGCCGTTGGCTTGCATAGTTTTATTTTTCATACTATAGAAGTCAGTTGCTACCGTCAACAGTTGCTTTTCCCCTATTTTTCAAGACAGCTAAATTTCTAAGTATTTGTGGTTTGGCTTTGTGCATGAATGAATGAACATTTGTGTTTTTTAGACTGTAATTACACTTGTCACTACCGCTGTCAACCCTTCATTCAACTGGACTGCAGCTTGAACTGCGACGCCGTCGGCGAACAGCTAAACTACTGCGAGGACACGATCGAGACGGACACTAATGTGGTGAGCGAACTACTAACACCATACAGAGGAGAGTTTACTAGTCAATGTAAATCAGAGATGTGCACAGACGTTACATTTAAACCTAATGAAATCGTTCCACCCTGTCATCTGTCGCTAGACGTAAAGCAGCGTCTCAATGCACCAGATGCCGTTAGCGCGCGTTTATTACCATTCTGCACACGCGCAATTTACGACAGCGCCGCAGAGGAGCAGCTGCTTACGTTTTAGCTTTTGAAATGCAAATACATCAACTATCCTTTATTTTTTTATGTTTTCTGAAAATGTGGAATTTATTAACCATGTCTGTATATTTAAAGTTGCATGGGATATTTGGTTTATAATGAGCTACTGTTTAGATAATAATAGAAGGTTGTAGTCACAGTGAAGGAGGGATCTGCTACTGATTTTCAGAGTAAGTGAGTGTGTGTTGAGTTATGGGTTGAGAGTGATATGGTGACAGCTGGGTGAATGAAGTAAGCTGCTTCACAAGGGAGTTCTTATCTAATTACAAGTGTGCAGATCATCTTAAAATCTCATTTGGCAATGCAACATTTGGTTGATGGTTTTTCTTATACTACAAATCCTTTTAAATATTCACAAGGCTTTTTCCAGCCGCACATTTTATGCAGATGGCATAGAATATATGAAATATTTATATATGTATATATATCCTCCTGAAACCCAGCAATTATGCCTGTAATAATAATAGTAATTATTATATGCATTTGATATGCATAATAATGTCAAATATTAATATACTGTTATTTACTATCATGAGTGTATCATTTAATGTAAATGTTAATTGCATGTAATAAACTTTATTTTAATTTTAAATGTATTTCATTATTTTATAATTGTATGTAAATTATATTTTTAATTTTCAGCAGTATTGATTAAGTGATTAGTTTTTTTGTTTCACAACTTTTCTGTCATATCAAATGTTTGTTCATTTTTATAATATAGGATATAATTATTATTATTAATAATAATATTATTGTTATATAAGTGTTTAATATTATTATAATTAAATAAACCTTTTATATACTTAAGAGTGTAAATATAAATATATATATATATATATATATAAGTACATTTATACTATTATTAATTAGAAATGTAATATTTAAAATAAATGTCATACTATATGTAATTTTTTTGAATTTTATGTATTTTAGCAAATTGCTAATGGATATAATAACAACAGCAACAACAATATTAATAAATATTATTATTATTATTTAAAATATATTCATACTATTATTTACTATTATAAACACTATTTAAAATACATTATATATTTGTAATATATTGCAAATATATCACTGTAATAATGATTATATCATTATAAGTAGGTTTAATTATATTTTTATTGATTAGAAAATATTTAGAAACGAAATTGTAAACATGTTTTAAACAGCAATCTTATCTTCCATTGTTCTGCCGGCTTTAAGGAGGAGGGGCAGGACTGGATTGTGGGAGGGGCCTGTGTGCCGTAAACTCCCGGGGGCGGGGCTCAGTAGAAGGGTGGGGTTTCAAATCACGCCTAACGGTTGCTTCCCGGTTACACGAGGTCTATCATCAGACAGCCACATCATCCTCCTCAGACACAGCGGAAGTTCTCGCGCAGACCCGGTGCTCTCGATTTCGGTGTGATAATAATGACGGACTGCGAGCGGTTGGACATGACGTGGGGCAGCAGCGCGAGCAGCGGATACTGCAGCCAGAGCGACTCCGAGCACGAGCTCGAGCAGTTCTACACCGCGCGCACCTCGCTCAGAAAGACCAGAAAACGCAAGGAAAAAGTAAGACAGCGGTTCATGGTCATACAAAATACAATATTGATCGTCCTTGTGCGTTATTTTAGCGTTTTTAGGCGGTTTCGCGACTTTATAGGCCAGTTCGAACGGGGGAAACTGAACTAATGTTAACGGAAATCCGATGCGCGCGTGCGTGTTTGTTTTAAATGACGCGCTGGGGGGGTTTCCTGTTCTTTAGATGATGTCATGCTGAGTAACACATGATCAATATAAAAACTTAATTCTTAATTAAACCTTAAATACTAATCATGAAACCAGCTTTTTTTTTAATTCAAAGATAAAACTGGACCAGATATATTTTTATTTCTGTGACATCAGTGAATTATTGTGGAGTTTGTCTTATCCCATTTTAAATAGGCTATAATTTTTTAGATAAAAACTGTAATTGTATTTATTATAGGCCTAGAGTACGTGTTTATTGTATATTTATTAAATTACATATTAATTAACTATTTAAAGTGAATATTTATTTCACAGTACAGCTTTAGTACAGCTTTACTAAAAAATTAAATTCGGTAACCATATAAATGTAAAAAGGACCAAATAAATAGATTTTTAAAATATTAAAATGTTAACTTGTTAATTTAAGTAGTTATTACATATTATAAATATGTAAATATGATACATAAAATTACTTTTTGGCTCTCGAATTAAGGAACATAATGTTTTACACGTGTGAAGTTTTAGAAGTAATGAACTGACTGAAATGTGAAAGCATTTAGAGTCGACATGAGTGTGTGTGTGTGTGTGTGTGTGTGTGTGTGTGTGTGCATGTGTGTGTGTGTGTTTGTGTTTCCACTTCCTGTCTGCTATTTGTGGATGAGGGCGGGTTGTTTTCTGGGTGAGTGTGGGTAAAGTCATCCAGCTGGATCTGAAAGACTGCTTCAAACCCACTTTTTGCCTCCGAGTCAGACTGCGATTGTTCTGCTTTACGAACACAACCAGCTGTTGTTGTTAAGTTGCACAAGAGTCAGACATGTTTTAGACAAAGTTTTTCTAAGTCTGATCCTTATTAAATGTTATATTATCCTCAGAAAAACCCATAAATATCACTATATCAGTGTTTAGGACAAGTGATCAAGTTGTGTTATATCATCGCTCTTTTATTGTCTGCTAAATGACTAAATGTAAATGTAGTATCTTGAGGAATACGTCAGCTACTCTTGAGTCGGTTGAGGTGTCTTTGCTGTCCTCTTGTGGTCATCTGATGCTCATGTCTTCTTGTCCCACAGGATGAGCCGGTGGACTGCAGGAACCAGGAGCTGACCCTCAGTGAAATACAACAGAAAGTCAAAGAATACAACGCTCAGGTCAACAGTAACCTCTTCATGGTTCTGGTAAAGAAACCTTTCAGTCTTAAAGATGTAAATATAGGTTACACTTTATGTAATTGTGACCTTGTTACAGTGTAATAATATATTTAAGTACTGAGTAATACTAACTACATATGCTTCCTGTATATGTTTATGGTTAATATAAGGGTTTGGCTTAAGGCCCGTTCACTCCAAGCACGATAACTATAAAGAAAACGATAAAGATATAGTTAAAAAAAATAATTCTCGATAATAAAGTATAGCAGAGTCCACACTACAAGTATAACGATAAAAGCACGGAGAAATGATAACGTTGGAATCACTTCCAGCTGATGAAGGGTTAAAAACATTGACAGCCAATCAGAATCAGTCCTGCTGTAACGAGCCTGAGAATTTAAAGCAGCAGACAAGCGTGCGCTTATAATAAACAGATGATATCATTCACTGGTCTGGACGCTAATATTGTTATCTTTATAGTTATTGGTGTGAATGGTGCTTTAGAGTTACTTGCATGCAGTTACACAAATGTATTGTTATTGTAATAGTAAGTATATGAAACATGTAACAAGGACGCCTAAAAATAGCATTACCTAAATATATCGTACTGTTTTTTTTGCCGTTTGTTAATTTGAAAATGTGAAATGCGGTCAAAATATGTTTATATACTCTAACAAATAAAATCTGACTAATCAATTTGAGTAATTGTTGTAATCTATAAATTATTATATATAAAATCTTTAATTTATAAAATGTATTACTTCATATAATAACAACATTTATAAAACAAATATATATTTATGTCAATTAAACATAATAATATACAATTATAATATTATAACAATAAAAATATAATTACATAAAGTAATGTGACATTACTAATTATTAATAGTATTTCTTATATTTAAAATACATAATTTATTTTTAAAATAGTTATACATAATTTACATATTATATATTTGTTCATATGATAACATTTATATATATCACTTATGTACTATATATATTTATATTATATATGTATAATTTATAAATTCCTAAAAATACGTATTTATTGCTTTTTGCAATAAACAAAATCATATATGATATTATGATATACATAATGTTATTAAATATCTATATACGTGATGCCTGCATTATAATTATATGAATTGTACATTATAATAGTACATAATGTATTAAATGATATTATTGTATGTATATGTTTATATTAATTTGTGGTGTTTGTATTGTAATCATTGTATTAATACATACATGTAATAATATTTAAATATAATATATCTAGTATTATATTAGTTACACTTAGCTATTATATATATATATTTGTGGTGTTTGCTGTAAGTGTTAAGCTTCAGAGTAAAAATGTTTGTGGTCCTCCCCTCAGAACCGTGATGGATCTTACACTGGCTTCATAAAGGTCCAGTTCAAGCTGGCCCGGCCCGTGTCTCTCCCTCCTCCCCGGAGCACGTCCTCCTCCTCCTCCTCAGGACGGGATGACAGTTGTCAGGAAGACAGAGCCCTGCAGCAGCGCACCTCATTCTACCTGCCCAGAGACACGGTCAAACACCTGCACATCAGCTCCAGCACACGGAGCAGAGAGGTCATCGAGGCGCTGCTGAGGAAGTTCACCGTGGTGGACAATCCAGCCAAGTTCTCACTGTTTGAACGCAGCGAGCGACACAATCAAGGTGTGGAGATCTTCTCTACATCCATCCTTACAGCATACAATAAATACATTGTTATCAGATAACACATTTCATCTTTTCTTTCTCTTTATAGTGTACTTAAGGAAGTTGGCAGACGACGAACGTCCGCTTTTCCTGCGCCTGTGTGCTGGACCCAACGAGAAAGTCCTGAGCTTAGTCCTCAAAGAGAATGAAACGGGGGAAGTCAATGTGAGTACACAACCTTCAGAAAAAGTGCCAATTTAAATATGCTAAATAGTTTTTTTACGCACATTTGAGGGATGAACAAGATGTTTATTGTTTCTTCTGGCAGTGGGACGCATTCAGTTCTCCTGAACTCCAGAACTTCCTGCGCATCCTGCAGCGGGAGGAGGAGGATCACGTGAAGCAGATCGTGCGGCGCTACGCTCTGGCCAGAGACAAGATGAAAGAAGCTCTGAAGAACTTCAGCACGCCGGGCTGAAACAAGCTGCTTCTTATACCTCACAAACAAGAGAAAACAAGAAGACAGCGTACTGTTTGAATCCAGAGAGTGTGTGGAAGAACCCTTTGTCCTGCTCTGAACGTGAGACGGCTCAGAGGTCAAAGGGAAATGAAAGCGAGAGAGACGAGAAGTGTGTGTTTAAGCGTGACTGGTGAGCGTGAGAGGAGTGTGACGTTAAACTGAGTGGAAGAAATGCTGCGGTCGTAGCTGTAGATCCAGGTGTGGAGTGAAATCATTCCAGTGTGGGCCACAGATGTGGTCGTCTGTGGTGAATGAAATGAATCAAAGCAGATTATAGAGTATTTTTAGCATCATTTATACATGTAATAGAGAATAAAAAAAGATTTTTGAATGTCTGTATTAAAATAACACAATTTAGTGATACAATACTTGTCAGATATTGAAGCACCCATATATATGTTGGATATTTACTGTAAATTAAGTGAAATTAAATAAAATATTTTCCCCTTTGAAATGACTGCTTTTGTTGTGTGCAGGAGCCAATAAATTACAGACTTTTAAGTTAAAAACATAAATGTAATTAAATACATTTAATAATGATGATGAAACTAAGCACTTCTGTTACATAAATGAAAATGGAAATCATTTAGTTTTCATAACATTCTCTATCTGAGAAAAGAATACTTTACAGTGCCAACATGTAATTAAGAAAGTGATCATTTTGATTAAAAGTGATTTATTTGTATAATTTTGGTCTAAAATAAATGGTCTGAGAATCTTTGTTTTGATTATATAATGGCTTTACAAAATAAAAATCAAGCGACAATAAGACGAAATATTATGATAATAATAAATGTGACTAGAAAAAAAACTTTTATTCTACAAATAAATCTTGAGCTCTTATTTTGTCAGTTCTCTCACCGTCACATGTCACTTCCGGTCTGGGCTGAGCGTGTGTTGATTCACTCTGATGCAGCGGTTCTTTTGTGAGTGACTTTACACACTCAATAAATCTGTTCAAACCGGCGTCAATCCGCGTTATTTCCACTGCCCTGCTTCATTTAACACCAGGAGACTTAATACAAGTAAGTGTCATCGTTATACACGTGAATTATTTTATGATATAAACTCAATTGTTGTAGGTCATTATGATGTTAGCCGCATTAGCATGAAAGCCACATCATTTTAGACTATTAGAAAATTTAATAATTAATAACAATACTTCCATGCAGTCATGTTTGATTAATTAGGTCTAAGAACTTTAATTCTTGTTTTTGGTAAGTTATTTGGCTGTCAAACACAATCTGTCATCTTTTTTTAATGCTGAAGGTGAAAATTTCTATTGCATAATCTATTATGTAAAATGTCACATTATTAAGAATTTAAGACAACTTCGAATGCATTTCCTTCAATGAAGAGTTTAGTGGGAAAGCAAAGCTCACAGGTTTCCCATGGCATAAAAAGTAGCCATATTTCATCATGACTGACATTATCAGATTCATGATATCAAATAGGTCAATGTTTAACAGTGTGAGCTCAATAACATTACGCTTTATTGTTTCTTCCTCAGAGCTGTAGGGGCGTCCCGAGTGTGACCCGAGCGGGAGGAGAATGTTCCTCAGCCCATGATGGGCGGCAGCAGCTCTAAAGGTAAAGGCTACTGGCCCTTCTCAGGTTCAGGTGGAGGAGATGAGCCTGTAAAAGACGGCCAGGAGCAGAGCCTGGCCCGGGTGCGCAGCGTCCGAAACGCCACGCCATTCGTGTTTACCAGGAGGAGGTAAATATAACCACAGCTCCTGGCATGTGACTCGATTTCTGACAGCACCACAGGACCCCCGTGACACATACACTGACAACAAGAAACAGATCGTCTGAAACGCACACGTTCTTAGGCTTGAAAGTTACCTTTTCAAACTGTTGACAGTCACTGAGGTAGCTGAACCTTCAGTGTTAAGTAAAGGATAAAGTACACTAACTAGGGTACATTATTCCAAAATAAACCTTGACCGGCTGACTATACATTACTCCTCTTATTTCATGACTACTTACGAAATAAAAATGTAAATTCTCTGTATCTACAGTACAATATTTTACATCAAATTTGTTGTATCTGCAAAATGTTAATTATTTTACCAAGATTAGAGCGTTCATACAATATGTGTATTAAAAAAAAACACCTAAAAGATGTTTACATATAGTCCGAAAGAGACAACAATAGTTGAATTCACAGTCTCTTGTTTGTTTTGAACAGTAAAACTGCATGCTGTTCTTCAGAAAAACCCTTCAGGTCCTGCAAAGTCTTTGGTTTTCCTTCATTTGCATATTTGAAGGCTTTGCAACAATGACTGTATGGTTTTCAAATCCATCTTTTCAAACTGTGACTGAGGACAAATGAGGGGCTCATACGCACCTATTACAAAACTTTAAATTCTCATATTAAATTACGTGAAAGACTGTATTAAATAATTGGTGTGTCACGTGTTGCAATACAAAACACATTTGTTTAGTGCGTTTACATTGAAAAATTATATAAAAATGATATTAAAAATACACAAAAAAAGTTTATTGTACTTTGCATACATATGTTTCAACTTGTAACGTTACTCATGTTTGTTAGCTCTTTGTACTTCGATGAGGATGGCGACCTGGCCCATGAGTTTTACGAAGAAACATTAGTAACGAAAAATGGCCGCAAGAAAGCCAAACTAAAACGAATCCACAAGAATCTCATACCTCAGGTAAATCAGCACGGGAGTGTTTGCCAACATTTGTTTGAATTGAATTGAAATGACAATTCTGCGAAAACGATAATTTATTTTATTGCACATTTTTCCATAGGGAATCATCAAGTTGGATCACCCTTGTATCCATGTCGATTTTCCGGTCGTCATCTGTGAAGTTTGATGCTGTTGGTGACCGCCTGCTGGATCCCAGACATGCTTGCTGTGTAGCGCCACCTTGTGTTCGGAAGGGCTTGACGCGTGTCTGTGGACTCCCGGCAAACGAGCCGCGAGATGCTCTGGCTGTGTGATGAGAAGAGGCTGCGGCCTGACAATGATGTCCTGACTCGTTTTCCCATAATCCTCCAAGTGATGACTATTATGAGGCTGTATGGCCAAGACACGAAGTGTGCTTTGTATATGAGTGTATGTTTGTTTGTATGTATGTGACCATAGAAAATTAGGGAATATTTAGCGATGTTCGACTTTTATCAGGAGCACATCATGAAAGACTCTGGAGGACCCTTCTAGAACGTTCCGTTTAGAATTTTCGAAGAAGCCCTCGGAACGATCAGGTTGCATTTGAATGCTGTAATTGATGGGCATTGTGTAACATCAGAGCTCCACAGATCATAAGGATGCGATGTTCGTAGAAATAAACCTGGTTTGGGTTAGTAGCAAAACTACAGCCTGGATTTTGCACGTAGTTCCTTGTAGACCCCATTCTGCTTTCTTTTCAGCCTGTAGAAGAGAATCAATGGCTGTTTACTATGCTTTGATTTGTTTGAATGCTGATTGGATGATGGAATTGCTGCTGCTCCTTGATTGGACGGTTGAGTCTCTGACTGACACAGTGCTGCCAGTCACTGGGGGAAGCCCCGCCCTCTTCTCACTGTTGTTTCGGTCTTTATTTATTAGAGTTTAAATGATCAGATGGCATTAAAGAAAATACCATGTATGAATGCACATCAAACTGTATTTGTCTCAATGTAATTCAGTAGCAAAACAGAATATCAAGTGGAAATGTAGGTGAACCAGATTCTATGTGGATTTGAGTGGTTTTGAGTTTTTTTTTTAATCTACTAAATTGATATATCACTATAGGCATTGTCTAAAAATGTTTGAATTATTCCTACTATTGAATATTACATAAAATGCGATGTATAGAAAGTGACATCATTTGGACTCTTTTGCAGCATGACTAAAAAGTAAAATTCTATTTTTCTTATTTCTTCTTACACAAATCGTATTATTCAAAAACTTAAAGCTATTTTATCTTTCCTCCAGTCGACTCTTTCCCTCGTGTGGTCTGTTTTTCTCAACTGTCCTCTACTCAAGCTCTATTGTTCTTTCCACAGGACTAAAATCAACTTTTGCCTGGTTTCCTTAACAATGGTCCACCCACAAACAAAAGAGCTTGCTATCTTCTGCTGTAGGAAACTCTTATTATTACGAAGACTGTTTTCCAGCAATGAAAATCTCTGAGCTGAACCGAGGCACTGGCAGAAGCTCAGGAAAATCATTTGGACCTGTGGGAAGCCATATTTATAGGATTATTGCTAAATCAAGCCTCATTATTGCTTGAAGATATTTGAACAAATGGCTAACACTGAAGCTAACACTAAAGTCACATACAACATAAAACAAAGGACGATCAAGTTTCAATAATCATGTATGACAGTAAGATAAGGAAGAGTACAACTATTACGATAAAAAAAACACTGATCTACAATAGAGATCTGTAATAAAAAATTTGTAATCACTTTAAAAACGATTTTTTTTCGAACTGATGAATGAGGAAAGTACTAACTGCTAAAAAAAAATGCATCCTGTTTTAAAGAGAATGTTAGCGCACTTAACAGAGCGCTAACGTGTTGATGGATGCTAAGTAGACTTTAGCTCCTCCCCTTTTCAACGCTGCGGCAGTTGTCCTCCGTTTCAGTATTGGCATATTTTTGGTATTTTTATTAAGTATTGGCAAATTAGCAATTGTGTTGCCAAATTAAGCAACTTCTCATACACCCTAGCTAATTTTCTTGCAAAAGCATGTAGCATCAAATTGAGCCATTTTTTTAATTTATTTGCCAACTTTTAGCAACTTTTGAAGTTATTCAGACAATAAAAAGGCACCATTTTCTATCCAAATTACACAAAAAGAGGAAACCAAAGATTCCTAGCAGTACACACATCACATGAATTGAGTTAGCTGCTATTTGCAATTGTTGAATTTAATAATAATTTAATAATTGTTAATGTATGATGCTCTTTGTTAGTAGCTTGTACCTGTGATTGTTGATCAATTAGTACACTGTAAGGAAAAATGGAAACGATACTAGTAATTTTCCAGGACATTATCCATTGTAGCCCTGTAACCCAAAAACACAGCGAGTAATTTATAATGCAGGTAATAAAAAAATAAAAAATACGTAAAATTCTTTCAAATTACCGTAGTAGATTGTGCCCTGTTTTTACAGACTTTTCTCAGAGTGTAGCATTTTAACTACTTAAAACACTGCTTTAAGCATAATTGTCGAAGAGGTGTAGTTTCTAGTTTACAATCTATTAAATATTTTTTAAATTGTAATAAAAAAATGTGCAAGCGTTCAATAATACAACGTATTTAAAAAAAAAAATAAATAAATAAAAGTTATTTATATTTTAATAATATATTAGGAATATTATTTTACAAAGAAATCTAAATTAACTGTTTTTATTTATTTAATTTTTTTTGCTGAGATTTGATGTTACAGTTTTGGGTAATGATTACGCAATGACGTTATCGCGAAATGACATCTCAACATCTTTTAGCAACAAATCAACCTTAAGTTAGCAACTATGTCTGAAAATTAGTTAGTTGGCAACATGTTGTTCTCTTAGTTCAGATGCCTTAAGTATTAAAACGGTTTAAGTGTTTTACACTACATTAATGATTTTTCATATAATTTTGGCTGGTTGTAAGTGATAAATTGAGTGAATAATTCCCATCATAGACACTTTGGGTGGGATTTACTGACTCTATCCAGAACAGCCACCTAGCAACCATTTAGAACAAGTTACCACATAGCGATGAGGTATTAACCACTTAAGAACATTTTAACAAGCAGATAACATGTTGAGCAGTTTTCGTTAGCAAATCTTTCTTCAGAAAATGTAAAGATCTCATTAATCAAATTTTTTATGACATTGATTTTGTAACGAATCTTCATTCCATGTTCATGATTTCATCTTTAAAGAGCCATGGTCTCAGACCCACCCATAGTCCAAATTGGGGACATTTATTCCCACTTGGTTTTCCGAAGATTAGCTGCGATTTCCTTGGAGACACCAAAAATGAGCCGTGATGACTTTTAGCTGCTGTGCCTGGAGCCTCATAATCTCTATCATATGAGTTACTCAAACTACTTCAGTGCATCTGAAACAATTTCATATCCCAGATCTGCAATCAAAACTCCCACGTATGAACTGACGCAGAATAACAACATACCGGTAAATGCTTCCCTCCATCTCAGCTGCACAGCTGCTTTTAGCATTAGAAGAGAGTTTCTACCAGTGGTTTACAGATTCAATTTGCACTTAATTTCATACCGATGTTACAATGCACAACACTTGTATGTTATACAATATGATTGAAATTACAACTTTTCTGTGCAGATTTTGGAGAGAATTGAATTGAAACATGCTCAAATGTGTTAAATGACAGAGTATTAGACTTGTGAAGCACAGGAACATATAAAATTTGTAATAAAAATTAAGCATGAAGATGAGCCCATTAACTAAAAACATTAAAACATACAATAAACTCAACGAATTTGCCAAATTAAAACATATCGCACACCAGTGTTACTTTAGGATCACTGAGATGCTATTATAGGTTTTATTAATGTTTATTCCAGTTAACAAAAAGGTTGTTTTTTATGGTTTAGTTAGCTATAATATCCCTGCTGTACACTGTTTCAGGTATGATTTTAATGGTTTGCAGAATGCAGTACTCGGAGCACAGCTGTTGAGAGTGTGCGCAGGGCTGATCCATCAACACCAACCGGTCCTCTACTTAATCGCTCTCAGATGAGTCTCAATAACTGAAACCTCAGGCTCATTAGGCAACAGCGTTCATGTATCTCATGCGAGCAGGAATGTTCCAAACTCTCAGTTGTGCCATAAATATTCTGTAAGCATATACATTTTTGCTTTATGGTAAGTTTGTAACAGAAAACAAGCATCCCCAAAATGCCTCTTTTTTTCTTAATGGGATTGTTTAGAAAAATATATGTGTACTCATCCCATTCACTGACACAGGAAACAAGTCAGTGAAAGTGTGTGACTTTAAAGGAGTAGTTCACCCAGAAATTCATATGTGCCGAAGATCTTCTCATTCTCAGGCCATGCAAGATACAGATGAGTTTGTTAGCAGTTAGCAGATGGTTTTATCCAAAGCGATTTACAGTGCATTCAGGCTAACAATTTTTCTCCTAACATGTGTTCTCTGGGATTCGAACCCACAACCTTGTGCTTGCTAAACACAATGCTCTACCACTTGAGCTACAGGAACATTTCAGGCTATAAATTTTTTTAACCAGTATGTGTGTTCCCTGGGAATCGAACCCACAACATTTTGCGCCGCTAACGCAATAATCCACACCACTCCCGTCCATCAGTTACCATCCTGTGAAGCGAAAAGCTGCGTTTTTCTAAGAAACAAATCCATCATCGGTGCATTTTTAATTTCAGTCTGTTGCCAGCTAAAATACAAATCCCCTGTCCATAATATTGCTCACTCAAAACAATATCTAGAAGTGTTTATGTTCACATACTTGCCTTGGGTTTATTTTAGTTAAGTTGACTGAAACGTGTCAAAAGGTGAAAGGAGTTCTTTAGCCATGTGTCCAGGCTGCTCCTCTACATACTAAAATAGGACAATAAATATTTGGAATTAATAAATATAAATTGTAGTATTAATAATAAATGTCCCTTAACATTAAAATAATATTATACAAATATTCTAATATTAGTTAAAATACTACTAATAATAATTTGCGCACTGTTCCTTTAAGTAACTAAAAAAGGCCGGTGCTTATCCTTTTCTGTCAGAACAGCATGTGTGATTATAATCAGATATCAGTGTTTTTCTATCCATTTTTTAAATAAAGCTGCGGGTTATTGCTGAGCTCAAGGGTTTTAAGGATTCAGTCTCTCTCAGTTTTTACTTAGAGGGTTTCTGTGCCGCTTCTGAGTCCGCAGAGAAGAGGAAACAAGAGAAAGGGATGGAGAACAGTCAGCTGTGTTTACTGGCTTGGTCAAACATGATGATCGCTTCGCTCAGACCTAGGAGGTCAGTTATCGATCTTCTGATTAGCGAAGACAGAGCTGACTGATTTTTGCTCAGGGATTCATCACTCTACACAAGCCTGTAAGACTGCACTGACGTCACCGTTTAAACCATGAGCCAAAATTTGTTTAGGAACTTTTGTGCTATGGACATGAGTTATAATTCAAATTGTGTAGCTTGTCAGGGTTTTTTCCCATTCACTTTCAATTTTCTCAGCAGCTTTTTACTGACCTGGGCAACCAACATAGCAAACAATGAGATGTAGCTTGTACAGATGTCACAATGTTTTTATGATATATATGGCAATATTTTGAAAAATAAAAATAAAATGTTGTCAATAGTGTAGCAATGTATGCGCTAACCAAGCAAATTTCGAAATCTGCTTGGTGAAAATCTTTTTCCCTCACGCAAAATTCTTGTTTGCGTATATTACTATTAAAATTAATCTATTTAGCCTCCTTTTATTCTTTGATACAGTAGTAATACAAAAGTGGATTTGGGAATATAATATACTGACCCTGACTGTGTGGATGCATGCTGTTTGGCTGGGGCCACGTTTTGAACAATTTTGCAAGGCAACTTTTTATTACCAATGTTTCTTTGGCACTTTCCCATTGAAAATGGGTAACAAATTTCTATCTGGATTATTTGGATCGGTCTTGGGCCCGGTGTCTCACCTGGTTGCCCATGACTGAAACATTAACCAAAGTTGCCACATGTATCATTAGCCTAAGGGGGTCTGTGTTCCCAAACAAATGATACAATAGTGGTTTTGGACTTATGATATACTGACACCTACTGGTGTGGATGCATGACATTTTTGCTTTAATAATTCATTCATATGATCTTCATGAAGGACTCCCCACTTTTTTGACCTTTATCACACACTTATATCCAAATAAAGTGCATTCAAGGCACATATTTTATCAGTATTTATATTCCCTTGGAATGAAATTCATGACCTTAAGTGTTGCTAGTGCCATGTTCTTCTGTATTTTTTTAAGAACTGTTAATTTCTACAGCTATAAATCTTTTTAATTAACATTCTCATCTCTATCTCTGTCACCATCTGTAGTTTCATTACTTTCGCAATGATTTATTAGTTTATCATACCTTATGTTCTGCACAGCGGTGGGAGTCTTCTACATCACCCTGTCAACCAGAACTGGGATCTGCATGGGCTGTCCCGCAGGGGCTGATCTGAGATCAGTCTAAAGCACTGAAATCCAATCCTCAATCATGATAAGATCAAAGTCTGGCTGGGCTCCCGGGGCTGGTGGCGTGTGGGTGAGATGGGCAATGGGAAGGATTAAATGGGAAGGAGGTACAGGGGTGTGGTCTCTCCCAGATCAAAACTGTGGGTCTCTCTCAAATCAGCTGTGCATTCAGTGACAGGCGAGCTGACGCAGGTGCACATCTACATGTAGAGACAACTGAGGACGTCTGTCTGCTGGGAGAGGGATAACCTTTACGCACAGTAAGTAGACACTTTCATTTGAAGTGGCATAAGAAAAAAAGTGTTCATTTAAAAAAAAAATCTGAATAAAAATATGTAACACATTAATATATTTTGCATTTTAAGCTACCTTTAAAATATAATGGATGCAGCGTACCATATGGAAAATATGGAAAAAACATGGTATGTGTAAAAATATATATACTGTAAAGGTTTTCAATTCTGTCATCATTTACTCACCATGGTGCCATTTCAAACACATATGATTGTCTTTTTTCATAGAATGGAAAAGTAGACGCTCAGTAGATTGTCCAGGCTGCTCTTTTCCTTACAATAAAAGTAAATGGGGACTGCAGTTTTCAAGGGCAGAAAAAAATAAATACTATAAAAGTAGTCCATGTGGTTTATGCTTTACATTATAAGTCTTTTGAAATCGTGCAATCAATAAAAACTACATTCAAGTCACTTTCATTGACAATATTTCCCTTCGCCGTGGATGTGAAATCACAAATGCACTTGGGAATTTTTTTTCAACATTTTGAGCAAAGTTTAACGTCATTTAATTTAGCATTAACTACTTTTCAAGTCGTTTTTAGACCTCAGCATCTCCAGTCCCGAATTCACTTTCATTGTGTATATAGAAAATATTGTCCAGTTCCATTTTTGAGTGAATTGTTACTTTAAGCCATAACCATTTTTATTTTAGTACCATTACTATACTATCGTATAGTATTTATTAATTATCTGGATTATTCATTTTCATTTTATATAAGTTGTTCATTTTTTTTGTTCGTTTTATTTAATTTTTCCTTTTTATATATTTTTATTTATTTAGTTTTAGTCATTTTAGTACTTAAACTAAACAAAATATAAAATGTTTCTTTCTCAACTAACTTAATAAAATACGTTTTTTTTCTTTTCTGTTATATTTATTTCTTTTAACATTCCATTTATTTCAATTCACAGAAATATTTTTTTCCACTTTAATTTTTAGTCTTAATTAACAGACCATGACACTCAAAAGAATTTGAACATTAGGGAACAAACACCTGTCAAAGTCAGATGGAGAGTTTTTTCATGTTTTTACGTCACGTAATTAGACATTAGTGGTGAAAACCACTCGCAGCTGTACGCTCTGTTCTTATTAGAGTCTGTAAGGGTCTGTGTTGGCTCTTACAGTCCTTTATTAGTACAAGATGTGTTTAAGTATTGAGGTATTCCGCCTGGAGCAGGGACTCGTCCGGAATGTCTTCATGCCTCCCGCTGAGGACGGAAGCAAACATACACACCGCATTCGTCATTCGAGCGAGAAATGCACTGCTATACTACTCACCAAAGCATATTTTCAATTCTAGATGAAGTGTCAAAACTATCTTGATTCCAGTTGTGACGTTTTCATGACATCTGCCCTTCAAAGGCAACATGAAAGATGACCCCTTTGGCCTGCAGCTGTGGGTGGTTTTCCTTCTGTGCGCCCTTTCCACTTTCCCACTAATCTAGACCTCAGAAGTCCTATAGCACTGACCGCAACATGTCATTACACCCATCTTCACTGTAACACATGGAAACCAGGTCCTTCCTGGAGGCCTTTATGTTCTGTAGGCGTCCTATAGGGATTCATAGTTTGAGGCTGAATGAACTTTTGTTCGTGAAACAGTAAAAACCAAGTGGTTTAATCTGTTACACGCGGTGAAATATGTTTGCGTGCAGAGCATGGTGAGATATTTTGAAGTGCTAAGTTTTCCACACATTCATCTGTGTGGGTTCATTCACAAATATTCATCAGTTTTAAGTAAGTCAGCACACTGGATGGTCCCATGGTGCCACAGGAAACTGCTCTGCCCTGCAGTCAGCTGACTTCCTGTATGTCAGTGGTTGATGCCAGTTCCGCCAACACCATGTTGCGCAACGTAATGTTTGGCTTATTTTGCAGTTTTAATGTACTGTTTTAAAAGTTAATGTTGTTAATCTAAGCTCTAGTTATTTTTAAAGCTAACTGCATTGAAGCTTTTTCAGAGTAGCCAAGTCTTATAAAATAAATTATGGTAATTGAGTTAATGGTGATGTAATTAAAAAAGTATAATGGCATTTCCAATGAATCCTGTTTAGAAACATGGTATTAACGTGAAACATGTCTATAAAAAAACATGGTGGGCTACTATAATGATACCGTGTTCAAAAACAACAGTAGCTAATGTTAGGCTACCTCAGTAATTTTTGATAGTCAGTCTTTAGTCATGCTGTAGTTTTACCCACATAAAGTGTGAAAAAAATCAATAGAGTTAAGAAAGGAAAAGACAGGAAATAGAGAATTTCATTCTCCGACTGATTTCGGAGTGAAACGTGATATATGAATAATGGCTCTGGAGTCTCCTGAAGGTCTCTCAGCTCAGTTCGGTAGAAACGCTTCTTCATCCCCAGCGGAGAATTCGGACTAAACCAACTCGCCATGTAGGGGGGGCAGGGGGCATATTTTTAAGAGATCTACTGCTTGTACACCCAAAGTAACAACTTCAGCACTTTATATAGACTTAATGTGCTATGTAATATCGTGTTACATCGATTGGGCTTAAAATGTAATGTTACAGAATAGCAAATGTCGTTATATATACCAACTCGCACCCCTTCATCCACAAGAACATTTATGAATCTGAGGGCCGAAATCCGCACACATTGAATCACTGTTCCAGATGAGCAGGCTGGGCAAAAGAGCTACTGACTGAACGCGAACGGGGCGTTTCAAAGACACAGAAACTGTGATCATAGATTGTGTTGAAATAGCCAGCGGGACTTTATAGTTATGAGGTGTTGGCATCCGCTGGATGGATGGGTGGAAGCTACGTGGTAGTTCATGAGTGATCGGACCGGTGTGCTGAACGGGTTTAGTCTGATCTATACAGGTCTGTGTCTCCTCTAACAGATTACAGTTAGTTCGTGTAACGTTAACTTTTCTAGAATGTGAAGCGGAAGCGGGGTTGTAACACGCAACGATGATCCGAATCGTATGTATGAAACAAAGTTTAAACGTTCTGTGGAATGCTTATTGTTTGTTTGCTTTTGTTTTATTTGGAATGTCAGAACTGCGTTCTAATAATTCTAAGGCCATGGGTTAGATTCCCAGCGATCACATGTAACGTTAGGCTAAATGTATGTTAGAAGCATTTGACAAAAGTTTAAACAATGGCTGAATGTAAATGTTCTCATTTATTTGTGACTATGATGACTATTTTAATGCTTGCAGAGCATGGTATTGTGCAAGTAGTTGTTTGTATGAATATATATATTTGTTTCCTTCCTTTAAAAGTTCCTTTAAAACTTTTTTACTCAGCATGGTTCTAACAAAGCCAAAGTCGTAGGTTTGATTCCCATGAAATGTGTTCTTTAAATATACAGTGATGTATTTATATTTTTTTATCATTAAATTGTGCAAAATTCATAACTGTATTTGTTAATATATGTATAATGCACCAATGAACCAACTGCACATGAAATGATGTTTTTTCCCCCCATGCTCTAGAACACACAAAGTGAGTTTGAAATTGTGTTAATTGTAGTGGTTTGCTGTATTCTTAGGTCTGAAATGAGAAACATCACGGGTCTCTTTGGGGCGACCCGACTTCAGTGGGTCTCCTGGCTGAGACTTTTACTTTTGATGCTGTTTTGGACCTGTTTAAAAGCACAACAGTTAAAAAACACTAGATGGCCGCTGTATTCTGGCAAGCCGTTGCTGTTGGCCTGGAACGCCCCTACAGAAGACTGTAGACCCCGTCATGATGTCGCCTTCCAGTTGGATCAATTCCAAATAGTGGCTTCACCCAATGAGGGCTTCACCAAGCAAAACCTCACCATCTTCTATCACGACCGTTTGGGTTTGTACCCTTATTTTGAGGCAGACGGCACTGCAGTCAACGACGGCCTACCGCAGACCGCCAGTCTAGTGCAACACCTAGAAAGGATGCCGGAAGGGCTCAAGAAGTACATCAAGGACCCGACGGTGAAAGGTCTTGCTGTGATCGACTGGGAAGAGTGGCGGCCCCTCTGGATACGTAACTGGGGCACTAAAGACATTTACCGCAATCATTCGCGACGGTTAGTCGCTGAGAAAAACCCAACTTGGACTCAAGACCAGGTGGCCAAAGTGGCCCAGCAAGAGTTCGAGCTTTCTGCACGCAAGTTTATGTTGGAGACGCTCCGAACGGCCAAGAGCTTACGGCCCCAACAGCTTTGGGGTTTCTACCTCTTTCCTGATTGTTACAATCACAAGAGCAACACGGGACTCTGTCCGGACGTGGAGGTGAAACGGAACAACGAACTGCAGTGGCTGTGGACGGAGAGTACAGCTCTGTATCCATCCATATACATGGCTAAAGGGCTGAAGGACCAACCGGCTGGACGCCAGTTCGTACGCAACAGGGTCAAGGAGGGCATGAGGTTGGCATCTGTTGGGAACGGGTCGGCCAGGCCTGTGTTTATCTACACGCGGCCCACTTACCAAATCAATCTTCCAGGTTCTAACGGCAACCCTTCTGATCTCCTGCTGATGTCAGAGGTGAGATTTTCGTTAGATGACGCTTGGTGTGGCAGTGTTTGATTTTCCTCAAAACGAGTGGAAACCAGTGTGGGCACCTGTTTGTTAAAGATGATCTGAACTATAAGTAGTTGTGCACAACATATTGGTATTGTGTTAGTTATCGGGCAATACTAGAGTTTTTGTTTTGAATTCATGGATATCGGCCACGGGTGATACTTGGTGTTTTATTGTTGCTAATGGTTATGTGCTCTATTTCTACTTTTAGATTAGCTTTTACTTTATCTGATGCTCGCTGCAAGTTCATCTTGTAAAAAATAATAATAATGCTATTAATTTAACCATAATGACAAATTTAGCAGCTCTCCAAATGAATATCCATTTTTATCCTTTATACTATAAAAATTGTGAGGACTAAACTTGTGGTATATAATATAATTGTTTTAAAAATTTCAGTTCATTTACTTTAAGAATAAATTATTATTTTAAGATAAAATAGTTTGGAATTGTAATTTTTATGCCAGAAATCATTATGATATTAAGTAAAGATCCGATATTTCCTAACGTAAAAATATTATATTCGTAATTTTTGATTAGTAATATGCAATGCTAAGGACTTCATTTGGACAACTTTAATGACAAATTTCTAAATATTTGGATTTTTATTTTTTTTATTTTTTTTTACTATCAGATTCCAGATATTCAAATACTTGTATCTTTTTATTTTTTAAGGATTAGTTGTAAATAAAAAATACTAATACTAATATTTAAAATGAATACTTAAAATATTGCCTCTTTTAGTACCTTTTCTGTATTATTAAATTATTAAACTAAGCATGAAATACTTATAAAAAAAAAATACTACATTCTACCAGTTCAACATTACATACATGATGTATGGTATGAAAGATTATATTCATTTTGAGATTTGCATTTACATTTTACAGTCTAAAATGATAAGATTACATTTTACATTGTTAAATTATAAATGTTTTAAATATAAAGTGGATTAAAATTAGCATTAACAATTAAATATCTAGTTAAAACATTTCTTATTTTGGCTGATAACCAATATGGTCAACCGATATACCGATATATTTTGTAGCCTTGCTAAAATCTCTCATAAAATCTAGTCATTTAATTGATATTTAAATCTAAAGGAACACTTTTTGTAGGTTCCTGAGGTGAGTAACCTGAGATGAGTCTTTGCACAATTCAAATGCACAACCTTTTGGACACCAGCCCAGATCTTTATCCACAAAAAATACCAGAGGCAAAAGCCAAAACTTGAGCTACAATTGTCCAGCCGAATTGATCTTTGTGATGGTCTGTTGACTACGGCAACTGTTTGAAGGAAGTTCAGATGTTCCCAAGGTGTTTATATTATTTTTAGGACTGCTGTGTCATGGTGTGTTTTTCCAGGAATTGAGCAATGTTCCCAATCCAACGTAGGTGCAGAGAATTTAAACAGACTGATATATGTCATGGCTTGTCCTAAATATAACAATCACACATGCAGAATCTTCTCAGCTTTCTGGAGAAAAAAGACTCATCTGTGTTTCACATTGAGTCTCATTGGCATATATATATATATATATATATATATGCACCAACAATATATATATATGCATATATATATATATATATCCAATATATATATATGCACCAACGAGGCCTTGTGGAAGAAAATGTGTTCTTTTTCAATTGAGATTTATAAGCCTTCATTATCTGTAAGCTGAATAAATAAGCTTTCCATTGACGTATGGTTTGTTAAGACAGGCAAATATTTGGTGAAATATTACTATTTGAAAATCGTGAATTTAAGTATGCAAAATGTTTTTGATGTTAAGAAAATAAATGTACAATTTGTCTACATGATGGACCTTAGCAATGCATATTACTAATCAAAAATTAAGTTTTGCTGTATTTGTGGTATGAAATTTACGAAATATCTTCATGGAACATGATCTTTACGTAACATCCAAATGATTTTTGTCATAAAAAAAAAACGATAATTTTGACCGATATATTGTTTTGTTTGCTATTGCTACAAGTATACTACAGCGACTTGAGACTGGTTTTGTGGTCCAGGGTCACAAATATCAAATGAAAAATTAAATGACACTTTATATTTGTATAGTAATATTAATAATAATATACTGTTAGTTATTTATAAATAATATAATGATATTAATAATATTATTTATATTACTAGTACGAATTTTCAAAATAATATTTCAAAATAAATGATTACTTAAATTACAACAAAATAAATAAAAATAAAACAATTGTTGTTGTAATTTTGTGTCTTAGTGTGAACGCCCCGTTACATCTAATCTAGGGATGCTGAAAAATATCGCCCGGCATTACTGGCAAAATGTGCAGTAAATATCGGGCGATATTTATCATGCATCCCTAAATCATACCACACCTAGTTAGCAGTCCTTAACTAACTGCTCATACAGACAGCACCGCAGGTCACATGACACATCTGTGACGTCTGTAACACTGTCCTTAAAGTCTGTAGAGTACTTCTGGTCTGTCTGGAGGCTGAAGATCACATGACATCTTCTGGACATGTCCATGTTCCGGGGTGGTGGTTGTTTGTGTTTGATCTCCAGATTGCCAGCACATGTGTGTGTGTGTGTGTGTGTGTGTGAGGGAATGACTGAGGGTTTGGCGTTCGTCAGACGTGTGTGGAGAGTCTGAGCGCTGCCAAGTTTAAAAATACAAGCCAAACCACCAAACCCAGCACATCTCCGAGAGGAACCCCACACTTGAGCCACAACACACTCCTTGTGGAAAGAGTTTCTTGAGACATTGGAGTCTGAGTTCATCACATGTGAATTTACAGCCTTATGTAAGTCAGTACAGGCTTCTTTCATCTGAATAAACTCTGCTGTAAAAGCTTCACACTAATTACACTTAACGCAAATTAAACTGAATACGTTTTACGGCACTCTAAGTTCAAACAATTCACCACAACACTGTGATATATTTTAGTTTACATTAACATTGAGTCATTTAGCAGATGCTTTTATCCAAAGCGACTTACAAATGAGGACAATAGAAAAATTTAAACTAACAAAAGAGCAATAAAATACAAGTGCTATGTCAAGTCTCTGTTAGCCCATGTAACATTTGTTTTGTTGCTTTTTAATACACATATATATGTACAACATACACACATACATATATACATATTTATATGTGTGTGTGTGTGTGTGTGTGTATACTAGGGTTTGGTGATCATATCTCTGCATTTTTGGGCCGATTTGTGAAATCCGATATATATCGGATCTGTATTTACAAAATCTGTATTTAATATCTATTTATTTTCGCTTACTGCCCAATGTTGTCCAACAAAACAATACATTGCCTATTAAAGGCTATGAAAACAAATTAAGTTAATGTAACCATGTCAGCCTTTATATTATGTGCAAAAAGGGTTAAAACCACATTTCATTCTAAAGTTGTAACGTTACGATCTAAAAATAAAAATAAGGCTTTTAAAGCAGAAGTTAAATTCACGAAACTAAAAAGGAAATTAAAAGAGAACAAAAGCACAGAGTTGTGTTAGGCTATTTTTATTATTACATTGCAGTCTCTTTAAAATTGCCAAAAATAAATGCTATATAAAATAAATCCTATTATAATTGTTTTTTAATAAGTGCTTTCAAATGATCAATCGCGATTTTATATATATATATATATATATTTAAATGTATATACTTGGAAATATTTTCAAAATGTATACTGTATGCCTGTGTTTTCATATATACATAATAAATATACACATAACACACACATATTTTTATTTAACCTTTATTTAACCAGAAAAAGCTCTCTGAGATCAAAAATCTCTTTCACAGGAGTGTCCTGGCCAAAATGTCCAGCAGTACAATCAAGTCCATCACAGATAAACATCTAACAAACAGATTAAAAACACTTAAAAGCAGTTGCATATAGTTAGATCAACTTCCATTTGTCGGATAACTGATTAGAAATGGTCTAGAGTCAGCAGATTTTCAAATGTTAATTTAGATTGGAGGAAATTCCAATCAAATGGCGCTGCATAAAAGACTTCTTACCTAGCTCAGTTCGGGTAAAAGGAACAGAAAGAGTATAAAAGTTTTGCGAACGAAGAAAATAATTATTGATAAATTTCTGTTGCATAAGACAACAAAGATAAGAAGGCAACAATCCCAAGATGGCTTTGTAAATAATTAAGTACCAGTGCATTTTTCTTCTGTTATACAGAGAAGGCCAACCTACTCTGTGATACAAGGTGTACACAAAAACTTATTTTAGATGCGATTAATCGCGATTAATCATTTGACAGCGCTATTTCTTTTATAATAATATAACAATTATAATGAATAATTGCCATTTTATTGTAATTACTAATATTATTATTTTTTAGTATTACATATGCTATTATCATTGCTCTTGTAAGGTTATATACTATAATATAAAATGTATAATTATTAATGATGATTATGATTGATTATGATATTATCTGTATGAATAATGAATATTGATGTAGTGCTATATATATATCAGAGATGGGACCAAGTCACACATGTGCAAGTCTCAAGTAAGTCTCAAGTCTTAACCTTCAAGTCTCAAGTAAGTCCCAAGTATTTTTTTCTTGGGCAAGTCAAGTCAAGTCAAGTCACAAGCTATGTCAAGTCAAGTCCAAGTCAAGTCACCTTAATATTGTTATTTTACCTGCAGAATCTGATCTTAATAAAGTTAAAAGACAAGATATAAGTAACTGTCAGTAAATTTAAATAATTTGGATTTGCATTGTAAATACTCATGTTCAGTAAAATACATCATGGAATCAAACAAAATTGTAAGTTCCTAAAATTATTTATTTTTCACTTCTGCCAACAGTGTTTGAAATGTTTTACATTTTCAACATTGAGTCCATAAAACTAAACATCCAACAGACTCCTCTCTGAACACCCCTCTCTCTCTCTCTCTCTCTCTCTCTCTCACACTCTCTCTCTCAGAGTATAGAATATAAATATGACGTATTTTCAGCTGTTTCATACTTTTTTGTTATGTACAGTACAGACCAAAAGTTTGGACACACCATTCAAAGAGTTTTCTTTATTTTCATGACTATGAAAATTGTAGATTCACACTGAAGGCATCAAAACTATGAATTAACACATATGTTAAAATTTTATAAAAATTATTTTTATAATGAATTATATATGGAATTATATACATAACAAAAAAGTGTGAAACAACCGAAAATATGTAATATTCTTGGTTCTTCAAAGTAGCCACTTTTTTGTTTTGATTACTGCTTTGCACACTCTTGGCATTCTCTTGATGAGCTTCAAGAGGTAGTCACCTGAAATGGTCTTCCAACAGTCTTGAAGGAGTTCCCTGAGAGATGCTTAGCACTTGTTGGATCTTTTGCCTTCTGTCTGCGGTCCAGCTCACCCCTAAACCATCTCGATTGGGTTCAGGTCCGGTGACTGTGGAGGCCAGGTCATCTGGCGCAGCACCCCATCACTCTCCTTCTTGCTCAAATAGCTCTTGATGCCTTCAGTGTGACTCTACAATTTCCATAGTCATGAAAATAAAGAAAACTCTTTGAATGAGAAGGTGTGTCCAAACTTTTGGTCTGTACTGTACATAACAAAAAAGTATGAAACAACTGAAAATACGTCATATTTATATTCTGTACTATATATATATATATATATATATATGTATGTAATATGCACTTGTCATGATTGGGTAATCGCGGCAGCTACATTTGTTTTTCTGATTAATTGTTTTGCTCTATGAGAAAGACAAGGTAACAAAATATTCGGGGCTTATGCCCCCTTAGCCCAACCCTAGCGCCGCCCCTGGAATGCGTTTTTTTGACGGCCTGCTAGCGGATCATTAGGGGCTGTTCACATCACGTATTTTGTGCGCGCAAGTTCGTTATTTCCAATGTAGGCGCGCGGTATGCGCGCTCATAATGGAATCAACGCCCTCAACATCTAAACTTTTCACAATGCCGCAAGCGCACCGCAGGTCATGTGACAATAACTAACCAATCAGCTTCATCCTTTCTCGTATCAACGTTGAAAGCTCAGCTAAGATGAAGGAACAGCTGTTCATAGCTGTATATGGATTGCCATTTTGAAATGAATTTAGTAGCAGAGCTACTGCGAGCGATTTTTAGTGCTGCAAATCCATTTATCCTTTGCTGAAATTTCCGCGTTTTCAATGAGAGAGAGCGTGTCATGGATGCTTAGCAACGACAGACGCCCCAGGAGCACTTCTGTCCGAGCGCTTTGGAAAGAAGGAGAAAGCGGCGCGACTAGCGTTTTCCACGCGTTTTTAGTCGCGAACTATTGAAGACAAAAGCGATGACCCTCGGTACCTCTCAGGCTGACATGTTGATGTGATGTGATATCTGATTTAAGTGGGCGTGGTGTGTGTAAGGTAGAGAGGGCATGACTGATGATAGTGTCCTGATCCAGTCACGACGCTATTCTCAGCCTGCGCTCCAGCTGAGTAATCAACTTTATTTTAAAAAATAATTTATATATTTTATATTCAAACTGAAAACATGATGTAATTAACACTCAAGTCATTCAAGTCATCGTGTCTCAAGTCAAGTCAAGTCCCGAGTCTTTAACTTCCAAGTCAGAGTCAAGTCTCAAGTCCTAAAAATAGCGACTCGAGTCGACTCGAGTCCAAGTCACCAAGTCACAAGTCCCCATGTCTGATATATATATATATATATAGAGAGAGAGAGAGAGAGAGGTAATGGATGGTAATGTTAATTGTCATTTTATTTCACAATATAATTATTTATATAATAAATTATTATAATTAATTATTCTTATTTTCATTGCAATAATAAAAAACAAACAAACCAACTTTGCCCAAGTAAAATATGACAGACATAATGTAAACGTAGTGAAGAACTAAAAGTAGTTTTCCCGTTGTGAGTTGATCCACAGTATTTCTGTCATTCATTTATCAAGCAGAAAGTTTGACTGTAGAAGGAATTGACGTCAGCGTCTGTGGAACAAGAGGTGAAGCAGTTCAACAAACCCAAAGAGTGAACGAGTGCTTGTCACTAATGTAATGAAAAGGCTGAAGACAAAGTGTGTGGTCAAGAAAGAGAAGAATGAAGTCTTTGTCGTCGTTCATCACCGATGTCACTCGTCACAAATATACAAACGGCAGAACGATTAACAAATACTCACAGACAAACTATTCACAAACACACAAGAAGCTCAAGTGTTTGGCGAGGTGATTATTTCAGAATTCAGTGACGCATGAAGCCTTATCTAAAACACCTGGTTCGCTTCCTTACTGGACCCTCACACTGAGCTGGTGCTGACGATCCCCTCTCTCTCTCTCTCTCTCTCTCTCTCTCTCTGTCTGTGTGCAGACGGATCTGGTGTCGACCATCGGCGAGAGCGTGGCCCTGGGTGTAGCGGGCGTCATCCTCTGGGGCGACTCCAACTACGCCAGCAGTCATGTAAGTTTGTGCCCTAATCAGGATATTAACTCATCTCCTTCACATTAATTGACTTTAGGGCTCAAGTGATGTTGGTTTTTTATTGGCAGATGGAGATAAATATGTAATCTACATAAGTCATGAGTCATGCACAATGAGTTTGTTATTATGACAGAAATAAACCCTGACAGGGTGATCAGGACTTTAACATGTGGAGGGGTCTTTTAGGATCATAATGTTCATTTGGGGACGCACAATATTTCAATAATATTGGGTGTCTGACAATATTAGTTCATGTATCACATATTAATTTCCCCTATATTTATCTAACATTAATTTATTCATTTAAAAATGTCTTAATGATTTAATTAGGAAACTAGTTTTATTTTCCAGTGTTTTTTTTTATTTGACAGTATTTATTAAAACATTTCTTTCATCATTTGTCAGGCATTGTTCTTATTGTTTATTTATGGAGAGAATTATAAAAACTTTAAATATACATACATTTGTATTTATTTGTATATATATATATATATATATATATATATATATAATATTTAATTTTAATTTATATATATATATATATATATATATATATATATATATATGTATATATATATATATATATATATATATATATATATATATATATGTATATGTATATGTATGTGTATGTGTATTTATATAATGTATATATACTGTATATATTTTTAATATCAAACATTTATGTTTTTATTTATATAAATATGTAGTCATATTAAATATATTAAAATGTTTATGAATCTTAAAATGAAAATGCGTTCAAATAATAATAATAATAGTCAACTAATAATAGAATTAAAATGAGTGTGTGTGTATAATTTATAGTAAAAAGTCAAAAATAATAAAAGTTTAATATAAAATAAACACAATAATTTGTGTAAATATGTATATTTTGTATTTGTGTAAATATAAATGGGAATTTTACACATTGTTTTATATTTATGCATATATGTATAATTAAAATATAATAAAAAATATAAATAAAAATGTAATGGCTATTTATATAATCCTATACAAAATGTCAAAGTTACAATTATATATAACAATAAAAAAAAACGGATTTTGAAACGGACACAAGGAGCAGGTATTTATTTTAAAATGCCAGTGCAGAAATTGGCCAAAGTAGATAATCATGAAATCAAATTTAAATATTGGACAATAATTTGTGTTTGTGAAAGATATTGGTCTATGTTTTTTGTTAGTCATATTTGATTAATTCTTTAATATTGTATCGTCCAGGAGGCTTGTTCCAAACTTAACGAATACCTGCGAGGGCCGTTGGGTCACTACCTACTTAACGTGACGTCGGCCGCCGAGCAGTGCAGTAGAAACCTCTGCAGATTTCGAGGCCGCTGCCTTCGCAAACAGCCCGACACGGACACGTACCTGCATCTCAGCCCGACCACCCACAGCATAGAGCGACTAGGAAACACGCTGAAGGTCGCGGGCCAGATGGGAGAAGAAGAGCTGAGCCGCGTGCGCGACGAGTTTCAGTGTCAGTGCTATAACGGCTACCTCGGCGACGACTGCAGCCAGACGGATGCTGGGAACAGAGCCACGCTCGTCTTGACCACGATTTTGCAGGTTTTGCTGTTGCCGTTGCTCTTGATGGGGTTCCTGCACTGAGGAGTTCGGTGGTTTGAGGTCGACACACCCCACTTTCTCGTCAAGAGATGCGCAACAGCAGAAAGGCCTTTTGTTCACTAGAATTTGATTAGAAATAGAGAATTTGAATGTGCGCGCTAACTCTGTGGACTGTATGTACAGCACAGCGGTGGCTCAGTTTATTTTTGGGTCGAGAGCATCGCCCCCTGTTGCATGGGAGGAAGAACTGCACCAGGAAGGAATTGTGATTTTTACTAGGTTTGTGTATCGTTTGTGTTGTCTCTGTGCATTTTTTATAAAAAGTAATTGATGTGGTGGTTTCCGCTGTCATTTGTGGCCTTTTTTTTATTACTTTGCTGCCTTTATACCTGCATAAAACCAGTTGTGACCTTATTTCTGCGGTGTGTCACATGACCAGCTCCTCAAAGGGACACGTTTTGTTACTTGCAACGCTGCTGCCTCATTAAAGCCTCACTTAGATTGAAACCTGTCTTCTGTATCATATTTCACTCTTAAATTAAAAGAAATTAGAGAAATTATTTTACATACTTTTTTTGCATCGTTTTTTACTTATTTTCATGACTGTTGTGCATTTTCATAATTTCTTTTTTTTTAATTCTCATAGGTATGTATTTGCTTTATTATATGAAAAAGAAAATCATAATGATTTGTAAATTGTCATTTTATAGGCAATACAACATGGAATAAAATGTGCATTATTATAAATTATTATACTATAAATTATTAATTAATTATTAATATTAATCACATTAAATTAGTAATATTAAAATATGCTTGAAATAAATTTTCTGTGACAATATGTTTTATAAATGTTTGTTAAATTAATATTCTCTTTTAGAATTTTGAATTTGTCTTTACATTAATAAGAATAAGGATCTAAATGGTCCTATAATTAGGTTTCTTTATGCAAAAATATACGTTTTGTCATGATTTTCTTTTACTTTGGGGTGAAATATGATTTGAGACATGTTCTTAGACCACTGCTGGATAGTGAGGTATTTTTGAAAGTCTTGTAACAACTTCTGCCAAAAACATGAATGTAAATGTCACATCAGTGAACGGCGGTTCACACAGAAAATATGCCTTTTCATTTTTCCGCCTAGGTTGCACAAATCTGTTTTGAGTCAGGATTTCCCCTTTAATTGCTGAACTTCTGCTCTTTATTTGCGTGGGATAAACTGGAAATGATTTATTTGTTTTTCCAGAAGGTGTTTTTTTTTTTTGTCTTCCTGTAGATTTCTGTTGTTGTTGTTGTTGTTGTAATGCCTTTTAAGGCATAGTTCACCTAAAAATGAAATTCTGTCATTTATGAAATTATTTCCAAACCTGTCTTGACTGCTTGCTTGTCTGGACAACAAAGCAAATAATGATAAAAATGTCATATTTGGGTGAACAGTCTCTTTAATTGATCATGTTTTGAAGACCCTCACAATTGCTACATTACACCGAAAAAGCTTAATTTTATTTTCATCCAATAGACTTTTGATACCAAATTCTGATATATATTTTTTATCCAGATCATTACATATAATGTGAGTTATACAAGATTAGTTGCTTTCCGGTTGAGTTTTATCAGGTGTTTGGTGACTCGTTTTATATTTTTTTTCAATAAATTTCATATTTAAAAGCGATCTCTTGCTTGTAATTTTGTATTTTAAAAGAGTAACTCCAGTACCAATGACCAAAACCATGTTGAAAAGCTGGGGTTTGTTTTATTTAAACAGGCAATTTTTACTTCAAACATTGAAAGTGATGAGACATTATTTAGGAATCTGTTTCTAAATGTCGATTTCCCCTCATCCTCACAAACTAGTTTTTCCAGCCCTTGGTTTGTAGGTTCCTGCTCCAGTTCTGAGGGGGTAGTCGACGGTGCCAAAGGGAACATTATGGGCAGACTGCACAGAAAACGCCTTGTGTTATAACTCAAACCAGACATCCAGACTCCTTTTATTCTCCCCCCCTCTTCTCGGACCCCCAGCGGGGCCTTTGCTCTGGGATCTTCTGTGTGTTTGCTGCTGTGTGTGAATATAATACTGGAAGCTGTGGCTCAGACTGTTGGGAATCGCACTGCAATATGGCATCCACATGTCTGAGCCAATACGTCATCGGCACGATATTACACGCAGCTCTGCTGAACAATGACACTTATTTTGCTCTTTATCCGACTAGAAAAGAAAAGAAAACTATGCCATGGCCTTGTTTTCTGTTGTCGTCACTATTGATGCCCTTATGATTTTATGTAGCATAGTCAAGTAATAGTATCAAATGGTAATTATTTTTTAATAGCATCAAATGTGTTAAAGAGACAGACAGATAGATAGATATTATTTTACACTATTTTATATTGCATTTTTGTTTTTACATTATTAGGTTGAGTCAGAGTATAGATTGATCTTTCATCACCATGTTTCTTCAGAGCCTCGGTGCATGTCCAAATGTGTAGTAACATGTCTTAATACATGATATATAATTTCGCAACAATTCTAAAAAAATTCCACGAAAGGACAAACTTACACAAACTGCAGGAATGAGCTCGAGTCAAATGCACCGGAACCATCGCAAACGTTTAGCTGTTTCCACACGGAACTGTTTTTGTGTGTGTGATGCATTAACGCCGCGCTACAGTCACTACATGCGAATTATGATCGGTCCCAAACTTTCAGACACTCATCGATTATTGGCTATTTACAGTATTTCAGCTACTTTCTAGGTGAGTACAAAATGCACGGCGTAGCTGTCATGTTTTTGCGTTCATCGGCAGGATAGCAAGCAGCACGTCTGCGCATTTTATTTCAGCGACGTTATTTAGATGTTATTTAGACTTATATGCATCAACTAAAAACTAAAATCATGCATAGTTAGTTTTAATGTACACGTATTTCATGTAACCAGTCATGCATTTAAGAATGTCTTTCTTTTTATTTATTTATTAATTTATTTTTCTAAATGTCACCGTGTTAAAATGGAGTCTGGGGGTTTAATCTGCTGTGGTTAATGAGATTAATGGTTGTTCCTCGTGTCTGTTTGTTAAACCCAGTGTGATTGTTTTATTTGCTGTAACTGAATGGGTTTACACGCAGACGATGAATTTCTTCCGCAACCGTCTGGTGGTTTTGGGGCTGGTGTTGCTGGCCACAGTGCTGCTGTATCTGCTGCTGCCCTCCATGCGGCAGGGGAGCATGGAGCCGTCTCTGGAGGTGCAGCAGAGGATGGGGATGATCGCCGCCTCTCCTCCGCCTCCGCCGCCGCCGAACAGCGTCAACATCACGGTCAGGACCGGACAGCTGCCCGGGGACCCGCCGCTCTTCTTCAGGGAGGCTCTGCCTGTGGACAGCGCTGGGCGACAGATCGTGCCCAGGTCAGCTCACTTAATCATTTGAGATTGATTCCATAGTTATATAATGACTGTATTCAGTTGAATAGATAGACATCAGTTTTGGCTCATTATTGGCACGTTCCAAATTTATATCATAAAGCTGTTTAGAATTAAATCTGATTCGTTCTTCAGTTTGTACTCATTAAAAATCGAATTTACAGTACGTCTATGGGGCAAGGCATTGTACCAGCCCTGACAAGAATTAACTATAGTTTTATTGTAGTAAAAGTATAGTAACCATGTTTTTTTTTGGCATATTGATTTCCATTTGTATAACCACAGTATTACTATTGCAAAACCATGGTTAAAGGGTTAGTTCACCCAAAAATTCTGTCATTAATTACTCACCCTCGTGTAGTTCCAAGCCAGTAAGACCTTTGTTCATATTCAGATCACAAATTAAGATATTTAAATCTGAGAGTTATAAAATCTGTTATTTTTATTTTCTTTCGACAAAAAACGTATTCTTGTAAAATTGAAAAATTGAACCCCTGATTTCACATGGACTGTCTTATCAATGTCCTTACTACATTTGTTGTCTGGGAACATTTCAGTTGTGTTGCTGTCTATGCAGGGTAAGAAAGCTCTCGAATTTCATCAAAAATATCTTAATTTGTGTGAATTTGTCTGAAGATGAAGTTCTTGCAGGTTTAGAACAACATGAGGGTCAGTCATTAATGACAGAATTGTAATTTGTTTGGGTGAACTAACCCTTTAATTTGTGGTTACAATGGTTTAAATATTTACAATGTTTTTTTGGTTTTAATCATAGTAAAACTTGGTAAAATGTTGTGAGGGAAAATACAACATTATAGCCTACATTTTACAGTTATAGTAAAATTATCTAATAATCATTTACTAATTTCTCTGCACAATTATATCCCATCCTATATTGATTAGGAAGATTTAACCTTGCATTCGCTTGCAAATCGTTTGCCTTTTTTAATAAAATATTGTTCACAGAGAAACTTTACATTCTCTCGCTAAATATTGCATTTCCCTGGAAATGTTGCCTTCGTTTGCACAACCTCGTAAAAACCTGCAAATATTGTCTAACCCTGAGAAACTTTGCATTCACTTGCAAAACTTTTGCTTTCTCGCAAAATACTGCATTTTCCCAAGAAACTTTGCTTTCGCTTTGGACAACTTTTTCATTCTCTTGCCAAAATATCATGTTTCCCCAATAAACTTTTCGCTTACTTGCAGAACCTTGTGTTCTCTTGCAAAATATTGTGTTCACAGATCAACTTTTGTGTTTTCTTGTAAAACTTTTCTTTTCTCTCAAAATATAGTTTTCCCTCGAGAAACACAGGCCCTTTTTCTTTTTTTATTGTTATGTTTAATGAGAAACCCTGCTTTTGCTTGTTACCTTTGGCATCACTTACAAAATATTGTCTTCTCTTGATAGATACTTTTGTGTTTTTTTTGCAAAAAATTGTGTTTCTTCGAGAAACCTTGCTGTCCCTCACAAAATCAATTTACTTTATTAATTTTGCAGAAGTTAACCTTTCGACCTTACACGAAATTCTCAATTGTGTGGATTCGCACTGACTGGATTTAGCCTGCAAAAATGATTAGTATTAGTGCATTTCGGCTGGTTGCTTGGAAGTTTTGATAGGCAGATGAACAGATAGACAGTGGTATTTTAATGAAAACTATAGTAACTATGGTATTTTTTTAACTTACAAAATTCTGCATACAAGTATTATGATATATTCTTAAATACCTGTACAGATTCAGCAACTGTATCTCCTCTCCATCAGGCTGCAGTTGGTGCTTCTTCATGGTCAGGCCTTCACCTCTAAAACTTGGGAGGAGTTGGGCACCCTCAGCCTGCTGGCTTCCAATGGATACCAAGCCCTCGCTCTCGATCTGCCCGGTACTTATAATTCCCTTTATTAATGTTCTTAAAATGCTCATTTTTATATGTTCAAAACATATAAAGCAGATCACTAAATCGTCTCGTTTCTCTTCAGGTTTTGGGAATTCTCCGGACTCAGAGTCTGTAAAGTCGGATCAGAGTCGCGTGGACCTGCTGAAACGTTTTCTGGAGTCTCTGGGGGTGCGAGCACCAGTGTTACTGAGCCCGTCTATGAGCGGTCATTACGCCCTGCCGTTCCTCCAGAAACACAGCGCCCAGCTACACGGCTTTGTTCCCATCGCCCCCGTGGGCACACGTGGCATCACCCCACAGCAGTACCGCGACATCCAGGTGTTGTATTTCTTTTGATTCATCTCACACTTAAGAATTCCTTGATTTGAATGCTCAGTTTTGACTCTTACTTCTCATCTGTATGACAGACTCCTACTCTGGTCATATATGGAGAGTTAGACACCAATCTGGGTGCCCAATCCCATAAGAACCTGATTCAGCTGCCTCATCACACCGTGGTGAAGTTGGCAGGAGCGCGACACGCTTGTTACATGGACAAACCCCGTGAGTTCCACCGCGCTCTGCTCGACTTCCTCAGCAAACTCGAATGAGGGACGGAGAGAGTGAGAACGGATCAAACAAACATGTGAAAAAGACTTTAGGAGAGACTGAGTGAAGAAAAAGACAAGAAAATGATGATCAGGACTGCAGTGTAGCTGTAAAACCAGTCCTGAAACATCACAAACACCTGAACGTTCTGTCGGCCATCCACATCTGCTCACTCATAAATCCCCTGCGTGCTCCATCAAGTGATGAGGTTATATAATACATCAAACAAACAGAACCTCTGCAGAGTTACTATAGTAACGCTTCTTTTGTAAACATCCTTTCATCAGTTTTGACACTGTTGCATGTAATGGCCCGTTACATTGTTACATTTTCCAGCCTGAGGGTTGTTCTGTAAAGCTGTTCCCAGGATTTCCAGTCTGAGGAATGTTCCTGCAACAACACAGTAGCCATGGTTCCAGGCTGAGAGTTATTTGTAACACTGGTGCCATGGTATCCTTTTTGAGAGTTGTTCTGTAATGCTGTTGCCAGGGATGTTCCTGTAACACAGTTGCCATGGTTTACAGTCTAAGGGATGTTCTTTAACGCTGTTGCCATGGTTTCTGGTCTGACAGATGTTCCTGTAACATAGTTGCCATGGTTTCTTTTCTAAAAGAGTTCTGTAACTCTGTTGCCAGGAATGTTCATCTTACTCAGTTTCCATGGTTTTCAATCTGCGAGCTATTCTGTAACGTTATTTCCATGGTTTCTAGTCTGACGGTTGTCTGACAGTACCTACAACACAATTGCCATGGTTTCCAATCCTAGAGATATTCCATAAAGCTGTTGCCATGGTTTCTGATTTGACAGATTTTCCTGTAACATAGTTGCCATGGTTTTCAGTCTGAGAGTTATTCTGTAACATTGTTGCTGTAGTTTCCAGTTTGAAACACATTCCTGTAATTCAGCGGCCATGGCTTTCTTTCTGAGGGATGTTCCTGTAACACAGTTGCCATGGTTTCTCATCTTTGGGTTGTTCCAGTGAAATGGTTGCCATGGTTTTCAACCTGTGAAACGGTCCTGTAACTAAATTTCCATGGCTTTCTTTCTGAAGGATGCACATGTAACACAGTTGCCATGGTTTCCAGACTGACAGTTGTACCTATAACACAGTTGCCATGGTTTCTAGTTTGACAGTTATACCTACAACACAGTTGCCATGGTTTCCAGACTGACAGTTGTACCTACAACACAGTTGCCATGGTTTCTAGTCTGACATTTACTTTCAGTAACATTGTTGCCATGGTTTCCATTCTGAGGATTGTTCTTGTAAATCACAGGTGCCATGTTTTTGGTCTTTGGCTCTTCTTATTATACAAAATTCATGGTTTACTTTCCTGTGTAATGGTTGTTTTTATAATACAATTATCATGGTTTTCTGTAACAAAAAAAGAGTTACATGATGGCAAAAATCAGCGTCATGACTGTCATGGCCCTTGGAAACTTTTGATATGTAACCGAATTCATCAATACTACAAGAACATCTCAGAGAAGAAAACAGCATTTCTATTTTTTTTGGCACATATTGGTTTGTCTTATTGGCATGTTAATTAATGCAGTGTGTTCACACCAGCAGCTGGCACATACATACATACATAATGTAGCACGGCATTGTGTGAATGACTCAGCACATGATTTTAGAAGTGCAAAACGAGTGAAGACTTTCAGTATTGGATGCCTGTAAATTCAGTTTTACATTATCAGTAGTTGTCAGACTCATATTAGCAGTAGATTATTTCTTGCAGTAAATAGAAAATTTCCTGAGACTGTAGAGAAAAAAAGGTGTTCATTACATTACAACACCTAAAAATGTAGGTGTTCATTACATATTTATTATTGATTTCTTAAAGCTTCTACAGGACAGAAACTGTAATGTGTGTGGTATTTATGTGCTGTGGTCTGTTGTTTTGTTTGTTTATAGCTTGTAAATGTGAATATGTTTTAGAGGACTGGGAGGCACCTCTGCCCTGTAAATATTTCCAACATCAGGAATCTTCAACCTGAAGGGATCTGTCATTGGGACTGAATTCAGATTCTTGTGTGCATGGTACTGCAGTGACATGAAACATTCTTTTGTTCAATGCAAAATAAAATTCATCAACATTACGGTTTTGCATTTGTGATTTAATGGACATGCACCACAAGAGACATCAGGTTACAACCAAAAAATTGTAAGGGGTCTATATTGTAAGATCCAGTGCACTTACTGAAGTCAAAGTGTATTTATCAAAATACGCAAATATGAACTAAACCACAAAATAAACCGTGGTTCTGTAAAATAAGTATGAACTACGCAAAAAGCATTTCAGTAACTTTACTGAATTCTTGCTGGATAATAAATAAATAATTATTACCTAACAATCCACCTCTTTTCAAATCATGTATTCATACATCATATGAATATTTAATGACACTGATGTCTGTCAAAAATAACATGCACAATACAAAGCAGAACTTTTGAGAAGCAGGGGTCCAGGGAGTACATGCGAATGTTTTGACTAAAGCAGAAAATGGTAGTCTGAGTGGATTCAACATGTTTAGACCATAACATACGTAATACATAATGCATTTGAGTAGACATTTAGTCTTGACTTGATGAAATTGACATTTTTTAGAAAATGTAATTTTATCAAATCCTTTTACATTTTTTTTTAAAAAAATTAAGGCAATAATCAAAGTTTGACGAAATGTTGTATAATTTCTCAATAAAAGGTGATACATAAAAAAAATGAATTTTTTTACCCCTTTGCAGACTTTGAGCTACACACACACACACACACACACAACTTATAGCAATAATAGTAGTATAATTATAATAATAGTATCGTTATTTGTATTATTATCATAGAGTAATTTCTGTGAACTTCAAAGAAAATAAAAGATAAATAAATATAGATAAATAAAATCAAGTTAAAATGGTATAGGAAAAAGTAAAGTTAACATGGGAATTCTTAAATAATAATAAATACAAACTATAATACACTTTACTTTTTAAGAAATACTGGAAGAAGCAAGAAAGTATTTTAATTGCTCTTAACTCGTGTTTTGACCACGTGTGCGCACTGTGTGTGGGCGTGGTCAGGCGGAATCGAATGATGCCGACGTCATGACGCACACCACGCGTCTCTCTTCTGGAAAATGGCTGCTGTGTACATGACGCGAACCTGAATGGACGGAAAACAGCCCAAAATATCTCAAAGTCCCCCTTCTTCCCTCCTCTGCGTCCCACGCAGCATCCACACACATGCGTCTGCGCGTAAACGAAGTCGATTTTAACCCAGTGTGAAGAACTAGGATGATAATATGACCCAGAAAAAGAAGAAGCGAGTGAATCGCAGTTTGTTACTGGCGAAGAAAATCATCATCAAGGACGGAGGAGCGGTGAGTGTCTGCTGGACTCAAACACTTGCTAACACCTCACACAGCAAGCTTTAACTCTTAAATAGACCGATACAGAAGTATTGTGTTAATATCTGAAGTACAAAGTGCTTTGATGAGTACTGACATTCGAGGCTGTAAACATCAGCATTTACTTCCTGTAACGAGCAATAAATCACATCTGTACATAAACCTGAAAAATATGAGTGGTTTTATTAATGCACAAGTTGTTTGACGACACATTAGACAGGTTTAAAGCTTTTATTACTCATGGCTGTACATATAATACATTCTCTTTGTTTTTTTTTTATAGGGATAAACTTTAAATAGTTATATACTTTATTGTTCTGGTGACGTTCAAACAAAACAGTATAAACATTAAACAAAACATTTCTTAGTATTGCAAGAACCTATTTTTACATTTTTTATTTTTATGGTAGTAAACCAGTAATGTGATTGTATTTGTAGTTTTACTAATTTAGTTCTCTGCTTTTGTCCTTTTTAAAGGTTTTTATGTAAATGTAGTCATTTTAGTATTATATTTCAGTTAGTCCTCAATGCAACATTATTATTTCTTTTTTAAGTTTTAGTAATTATGAGCTTTAGCTACGTTTAGATTTCTGTTAAGCTTGATTTATTTCACTTTAAGTTTCAGTAATTTTTGTACTTCACCGTATTTCAGTTAATTTCCAAGGCATTATTTGTAATTTTCTCATGTGCTTTTGTCGTATTTCTCATGTTTATATCTATAGATAGATAGATGGATGGATGGATGGATGGATAGATATAGATATTTATATACATCTATATCTATCTTTCTCTCTCTCTCTCTCTCTCTCTCTATATATATAGCTTTAATTTATTTTTAGTTTTTAGTGCTTTTAGTACTTCAGCTTATTTTACTGCAGTTGAATTTTGGTTTAAGTTTTTCATTTAATATTTATTTATTATTTGACATTTTTTAAATCTCTATTTCGATTACTGAAGTGATTTTTAATAGTTTCTATTAACAATAACAATTCTGCCTCAAAACAGTTATTTCCTTACACATAAACCATTGATAATAATAAATATCCTAAAGGTCAGTAATTTGTCTAAAATGTCTAAAACTCAAATAATAAGCTCCTCGCATCTGTAGTTGTCCGTCCCGTTGAGTTGAGGATCATTTGCGCACTCACACGTCACCAGAAACGACCGAAGCAGACACGTTATCAAATGTCCCGCTCGCCGGCTGTCAGTTGTTCTTTTTTTTATTAAAACTGTAGGTTGTAACAGGTCTGAATTTGAACCTAGTTCCTCTTTGGATGTGTTTTATCTCGTCTGTGGGTCAAAATAAGCCAGAATCCTCAAAAAACAGGTGCACGATAAGGTCACGAAAATCTCTAGTTCTCTATTTTGATAGATTAGGCCTCAAACAGTCCTGGGGGCTGTTTCATAAAACAGGTTTACCAAACAATCCAGGATTACTTCAGTTAGTCAGACTTGTTTTGAATCACATCAGTTGACAGTAAGTCAGACTAACTTAGATAAACCTGGCTTACTTGGTAAACCTGTGGTTGGTTTCTTCACTTCTGGTTCTTCTCTCTCCAGCCTCAAGGCTTCAGTTCCCCCAGCGTTTATCATGCCGTCATCGTCATCTTTCTGGAGTTCTTCGCTTGGGGTTTGCTGACTGCACCTGTTTTAGGAGTAAGTTGTGTTAAATCGAGATATTATTTTCATATCAGGTAACGTTTATTTCATGTTAGGGGTGTTAGGAACCCATTGTATGCCTCTGTGATATGATCAGGAAGGAAAGTCTTGCATGGGCATCATAACCGATATTGTTTTGTGTCTCGTGTGTCTGCAGGCTCTTCATGACACGTTCCCGAAACACACGTTTCTCATGAACGGCTTGGTTCAGGGGGTCAAGGTATCATCTGTAGCATCATGCTCTTTAGTTCCTGATAATCCAGTTCAGGATTCATTAACGGCGTGTTCTTGTTCGCAGGGTCTGCTGTCGTTTTTAAGCGCTCCTCTGATTGGTGCTCTGTCGGATGTTTGGGGAAGGAAGTCGTTTCTTTTACTCACCGTCTTCTTCACATGTGCACCAATTCCTTTACTGAAGATCAGCCCGTGGTATGTTGTGTTTCTGTTTTTTCTTTTTGGAACAAAATGAAAGGAAATGTAGATTTAGTTTTCTGAAATTTTTAATTTATGAGTCTGAAATTTAAATTGAAAATACATTTTATTTAATGTACCTTTTATTTATTTTTTTAATGTAGTGTTTATGAGATTTGGATGTATGACTGTATTTATCATGAAATGCATCTTTTGAATGTCCTCTAAAAAGGGTTAATTTAGTATTATTTATATACTATTATAATGTTTATTTGTAACATTTTGTCATTTTTGGGGATTTTAAAAAAATATATAAATGTAGGTTGATTGTATTTTAATGAACTTCAAATATTTTTTATATATTTTTGTCTATTTTATTTTTGCTTTTATTAAATTTGTTTTATGATTAATATTTATTTAATATTTAATGTGCTTTTTTAATTAATCTAAAATTTTAAAGATTTATGTTTTGTATTTATCTTAATTTAAAAATAAGCCAATGAGAGGTACACAAGTTATGAGTTTTTAAAAATATATATTATTTTCTGTGTCCATTGTATATATTTTTTTATATTTTGAATTAGTTTACATTTTTCTGCATTTACAGTTTAAAATATTAAAATTTGAGTTGCATAGTTTAAATGTATTTTTAAGTTATTTAAATAATAGTATTTAATTTAATAGTAACTTAATATTTAATTCATCATTAATTCATCTTATTTTTATTTTTTTAATGTATTTGTTTTTTAATAAAAAAAAAAAGCAAATTAGATGTTCACAAACTAGTGTTGTTTTTGGTGACCTGTTTTAATTTTAGTTTTAGTCTAGTCTTGGTGTGAAGCGGTTATTTTAGTTTTTATTAGTTTGTCACGTTCATACTCTTTTTAGTCTAGTCTAGTTTCAGTCAACTAAAAGTCTGAGCATCTTAGTCTTATTTTAGTCAGAATTATCCATGACTATTTTCGTCTAGTTTTAGTCGATGAAAACTGATGACATTTACTCTAGTTTTACTCAATGAAAATTAATAAGTCAATATAATAATACAAGTACCTAGTAGTATAGACAAAACCTAAATGTTCTTTTAGCCAAACCCATTTCAAACAAGGATATCTTATTATATTTTATTTAAAATATTGCACAAAGTTGATATATATATTTTTTTCATATTATGTTCTAGTGTCTTGTGTCAAAATAAAATGATAAATAAATACATTTAAACCAAAAAAAATATTGATTCTAATATTAATTAGAAGCTGATACAGATAATCTCAAATAGCCCAGATATCGGTCTCACCGATATATCGGTTTGTTTCTGTTTTGTAATACACATGCATGTTGTGTTTCAGGTGGTACTTTGCCGTGTTCTCTATATCTGGAGTGTTTGCCGTTACCTTCTCCGTTGTATTCGCTTATGTGGCCGACATCACCCAGGAGCATGAGCGCAGTATGGCGTACGGCATGGTACGTATGACCCATCAACACGCCATCATCATCATCATCTCTCCTTTTGCTGCTTTGTTTTGTATTAATGTCTGTGTTCTTCCTCCAAAAGGTCTCGGCCACGTTTGGGGCGAGTCTGGTGATCAGCCCGGCCATCGGCGCGTATCTGAGTCAGATGTACGGAGACGATCTGGTCGTAGTTCTAGCTTCGGCCATCGCTATGCTGGACATCTGCTTTATCCTGGTGGCCGTGCCCGAATCGCTGCCGGAAAAGATGAGGCCGGCGTCCTGGGGCGCCCCAATCTCATGGGAACAAGCAGACCCCTTCGCTGTAAGTAGATTTGACCTTTTTGAGCTCGTTTAAAATGAATAATCTACCGAATTATCCGTTTTATTAAATCAGCTGCGTGAGTGTTGGCTGGAAATGTGCATTTTAAAACAGAGGATGCCATGCAACATTTAGCTCGTATCCTGTGTGGTTTTCTGTGGAGAAGTGTTTTTACGCCCATTTCCCCTCGAAAGCATGAGTGTCAACATAAAGGAGTTTTCTGGACGCATGTCATATAAAGGTGTTTTCACACGTGGTTCATTCTGAAGAGTTCCCACGTCAGTTTCTCACGAGATTATTCTTGATTTTGATTGGTTAATATAGTCCTGCCAAGCTTAGAAGTCACATTTTAAGGTTCTCCTGTGGGCTCAAAGCACATAAACGAATGAATAGCAAAAGATCTCTGATAGAGTTAATACAAGCATGTGTACGTGCTGTACCTTTTAGGGTTTTTATTATGATTTTTTTCCCCCTATCTTCTAATAACATTTTCATATTAGTTTAATGTTAAAGTTTGCAAGGATATCTGAATGTATTTATCATGAAATGTTTATCTTTTACTTTTATTTATATACTGATAATATTAAATTATATTCTAATTTAATTATAATTATTATAATTTTAGTCATTTTTATGTGCTTTTGTACATTTTCTGTGTAAATTTCTATTCTGCAATTTTATAACTTTAGTTGTTAAATTTTGTATTAATTTATATACCTAAAAATTTAATTAACAGCGTAGTAGTCAAGTTTATTAATTATTTTTATATTAATTTTATGAGGTAATAATTTATTTTTCATCTCAAACTGCATTAGTACAGCACATTGTGAGCAATATTTGTATTGTGTATGTGTGTATATAGTAAAATTCTAACCAATGCTATTTTTGATATTATTATTATTATTATTATATTTTTTTGACCAATGAACTAATAACTGATATTAAAATGGTAGCAATTTGTAAATAAACCTAAAACACTCAAAACCAAAACCAGTATTTTTAAATGCATTGCTTTTGAAATGAAATTATTAAGATTAATTGTAAATGCTGAATGTGTTCGATAAGTACAGTTATGTTGCACAATTAAATATCCACCAACTAAATTACATTTAAACAGCGGTTTTCTCTACAGTTGGATGGGTCAAGACTCAATGGTTCTGCTCAGCTAATTTCTCATAGAGCCATTGATATGAGTAAATAGTAAAATTGCTGAGGATTTATATAAAAGTTTCATATCTGAAAGAACTGTTTGGTGCCAATTTGTAAACTATTCATGAATCAAGTCAAAATGAAGTCAGAATGAAGTCGTTAAACAGAACAGATGAATGTAAATTGTTGATCGAGCTGTTCTTAAATCAAGAAGAGTGTTGCATTGATTGAGACGGCCGTATGTTTCTCTCTGCAGTCTTTGAGGAAAGTGGGTCAGGACTCGACGGTTCTGCTCATCTGTATAACAGTGTTCCTGTCCTATCTGCCTGAGGCCGGACAATCCTCCAGCTTCTTCCTCTATCTGCAACAGGTACGGCAGGAGAGAGATTTCAGTTATCTCCGTGGTTAACCTTTAACTCGCTCTTTAATTAATTGTTTACTGGGTCAAGTCTGGTTTATCGAAATCCTGTCAGTTTTATTGTTTGATCCTCTTATGCAGATAATGGGATTTTCACCTGAAAGTGTCGCTGCTTTCATCGCTGTCGTAGGATTGCTGTCTATTATTGCACAAGTCAGTATTTTCCCGTTAAATACCTACTAATCATTAGTTTTTAATGTGAGTTATGTTAAATGTGGCTCTTTCCCCCATCTACAGACCGTAGTATTAAGTTTTCTAATGCGTTCCATCGGGAACAAGAACACAATTTTGCTGGGACTGGGATTTCAGATTCTGCAGCTCGCCTGGTACGGGTTCGGATCGGAGCCTTGGTAAGATCGAAAGCCTAGGTTTTATTTTCTAAAATGGATCAAAATAAAGAGAATAACGTAACTGTAGCTTTAAGAATAATGTTACAACTTTTGTCCAACGCATGGTTTCTCCAGGATGATGTGGGCAGCTGGAGCTGTTGCCGGCATGTCTAGTATCACGTTCCCTGCTATTAGCTCCCTGATTTCCCGCACAGCCGATCCGGATCAACAAGGTGGGTTTTCCTGAGTTATTTGATGTTACAGATTCAGGGTTGTTCTTTGAGGCGGACTGTAAAGCTCTTGTTTCTGTAGGTGTGGGTCAGGGTATGGTTACGGGAATCCGTGGGCTGTGTAGCGGTTTGGGTCCGGCTCTCTATGGTTTCATCTTCTACATCTTTCATGTCGAGTTGGACAAAGTTCCAGGGAAAGAACCGGATGTAACGCATCACCAAGATCACCACCAACAGGTAAGTCACCACACATTGTTGAATTGAACTGAACCATGCTGATTGCTGTTTACTGACAATTTAGGTTTATTTTAATGGATAATTATGTTTTTAATAATAGACACTAAGGTTTTTGTAAAAATGTCGAAGGCCGATGCTAATAAACCAGGGGTCTCAAACCCTGATAAGACAGTAGCTCACCAGGAGCAGAATTGGAGACCCCTGTACTAAACGCTGTGAAGTGTGAAATCTTTGCAAAGATTTTTCATGACATTTGCATAATTTAATTGAAAAAACCTCAACAAGTTTTAAAGGCTTAGTTCACACAAAAATTTTAAATTAGGCTGCCTTTTGCTCACCCCTGAGGCATCCTAGGTGTATATGGATGGGCACTTTTTATTAAACTTCTTTTGGACTGAAACAGTGCAACACCCGCTGATAGCAGTGATAGAACTTGAAAGATCAAAGACAGTTTTTCATATAACTCCGACTGGATTTGTCTGAAAGATGAAAGTCATTTACACCTTTGTGTATATGACTTTTGTTGTTAATTGTTTGAAGAACTATTCGTAAGAATGTGTAGATGATGAAATTTTGAAAAGTTGTTCATAGAATTTTTTAAAAGTCAAGTAGAATACAACTATTTGCAAGAATTCAAACAGAATTTGTTTTTTTGGTTATTGTTCATAAATCTATTCGTAATAATAAATATATAAATAAATTAAGCAGAGCCAATTTGTGTAAACTTTGTAAAATTGCAGAATTTGTAAATTGCTTGTAGAACAATTCTTAAGAAATCAAAGCTGTCTAATTTGAACCAATTTGTATTCAAATCTGTACTAAAAAAAAAATCTGAATTGTTTCAGAATTTGTTTTCTGAAAAAACATAAATTAATACCTGAAGGAATTTTTTGATACCAATTTCTAAAATTGCTTGTAAAACAATTCCAGGCAGAATCGATTAAAATCATTCTTAAAAATACATGCTAGAATTCAAACAGCGCTAAAATTCTTAGAATTTTAGTTATCCAAGCAATTCAAATCTCAGTCTAGCCTCTCTATGTAAAAATGAATGAATTATCACAGTAACAGAGTTTATAGAGATGCATTCTAAAAAGTAATTGCGCCTAGTTTAGTTTCGAAAATTTGTATCTAAATAGGCCTTCACTGTAGACTGTAGTTTTTGGAAAGTTTTTCACTATTGTGTTTATCGTGTTCCCCTTACAGAATGCAATAATCCCGGGACCGCCGTTCCTCTTCGGTGCATGTTCTGTGCTGCTGGCGCTCCTGGTGGCACTTTTCATTCCTGAACACCCCCATATAGGCGCTCGTTCGGGCAGCTGGAAGAAGCACACGTCACCCCACGGCCACTCGCACAGTCCCCACCCACCTGGAGAGGCCAAAGAGCCCCTCCTACAGGACACTAACGTGTGATCGGGAGTTTCGATGTGGCTGAATTGGCCACTCCGCCTATTCCCCATTGAGGAACGAACTGCGCATGGAGGCTGTTGTCATTTATTGAAACACAAAGCTATATCGGAGACACGGTCAGTTTTGCACCTAGAGCTCTACCTTTCTGCAGAGTTTCGTTTAAATACACCTGAGTTTGATAATTAAGGTTTATGGAAATTACAGACAGGAAGGAAAGTCTCCATGATTAAGACATGCTGAATCACCAATAGAGCACCACTTTTTAAAGAAATGTTTATAGAAGAACATATATTTAATGATGGTTCTGTCCAAAGGCAATTTTTATTTTGTTGTTGTTGTTGTTGCCAATTTTCTTTCCTTTTTTGTTGCTCAGTTTTGACTGTGTAGATCTTCATTACCATAGTTCACTCAGGGACATTATCCTGGTCAGCAATGTTTCAGAACACAGTGTGTTCCCATTATCAGAAGGGCAGAGCAATGACATATAAATAACAAAATCCATAAAAGAAACGCAAGCAGATTGAATTTGTGGAAATTACTCGTGAAACTTTTCGTAAAAAATTAACATTGAACAAACTTGGTGTAACTTGTTCGTAAAACCATTTGAGTCGAAAAATGGTGTAAATCATTCCTTAAAACTTTTTGCAAGGATTCGTGGAGAAGTCATTCGTTCGTAAGAATATCAGCTAAAAGCATTTGTGTGAAGTGTTCGGAAAATTGCTTTCAAATATTTAGAGTGGAACGAATGTAAGTAAATCATTCACAAAACTGTTTACTAGATTAAGTAAAACAGATTTGAGTAGCTCATTCGTAAAACCAATCATAAGAATTTGAGTCAAAAAATTGTGTAAATCTTTCCCTAAAACTACTTTCAAGAGTTTTCCTAGAACAAAGTTATGGAATTAATTTGCAAAACTCTGTAATTGTGTTTGGGTTAATCGTTCATAAAATTACTTGAGGTTTTGAGTGGAACGAATTTGCACAACTCATTCATAAATCCATTCATCATAATTTGAGATTTAAAAAAATGTAGTTTCCTACATCTATTTGCGTGAATTTGTTCAAAATTAATTTGGAGAATTGCTTCGTAAAACCATATGTAAGAATTCATGCTTAACAAATTTATGCAAATTGTTGGTAAAACCATTTACGAGACCAGAATTTTTAAGTAAAATTGTTGAAGTATAAGAGTTTAAGCAGAGCGATTTTCGTAAATCATTCATAAAACTTTTGGTGAAAATCTTAAAATTTGTAGTTCCTGAGGCCTGGTGACCGTACTAAATAAAATGGTTTTGAAATAAATGTGCTGCGTTCGTGAGAACACAAGTTTGTTAGGGAACATAAGATAATTTTAGGGATTTCTAATGCTTTGACATGGCCTTAACTGACAGTTCGGTTTCAGACTTCGACGTCACAATGGAAAGATTGATGCACAGCGTCAAAGTGTCTTTTCATTTCTGCTCATGTTTAAGCTGAAGCCTGTTTTCTTTATACCACTTCGAAACACTGGTGCCTTTTCCCAGCTTAAATTGTTTTGTCGATGTAAACTGGTGAATTTAAGTGACGCACGAGAGTTGAGATCTGAGCAGTGTCAGACTTACGCAACTGAACAGTCTTACGTAAAATAACGGTAGAGCTGACTGTAGATCAGTAGTGAAACTAAAATGCGTGATGCGTTTTTTGTTTGTCTGGATTCGCTTTCGGCCTTATTTATAAAACAAAAATATTAACACTTACGCAAAACATTTCGCAAATGCCAACTGACAGAAGTCCTTTGAGAAACAGGTGAAATTTGCCAGTGGCCTTTCTATATTTTTTGTTTTCATACAGACAGATGAATGGCTCATTTTAAGTTTTGACCAAATATATGGATATTTTATGGACGCAAGACAGGCGAGTTAATCTGTAATATTAGTTGTGTGGTTTGGATATTTATGAGATGATTTCCTGTAAGATATTTCCTTCATCTCAGAATACAGTGTGGTTTTTTTTACGTTCTGTGGTTTTGTTGTGTTGTCTTTATCAATTTTAAACATGGTGTATTTTTTTTTCCCGAACAATGTAAATATGTCAAAGTATCTAAACATGCATTTCAATAAAATTTAAATATTTTGATGTATGATCATGTTGGTTGTATTTATACTTTTAGCCACACAGTAAATAAGACAATTTTTCAAACTGCATTAGATTTTATTTACGGTTGTCCTAAAATTGAGCTACTGGTGAACAAGCAGCCAAACTGCAATCCATGATAAACAGATTACAAAGTTTACTATACTATAGTAAACCATAAATACAAAAATATAAATGTACACAAAATTAATTATTTACAGTTTTACACAGCAAACCACACACTGCCATTCATATCAATCAAGAACTCGAATCCTTCTATTAGCCTTAAAATCATCAATTACATCAATAGCAGTATTTGAGAATATGAAAAGGCAGCAATCTGAGAGATTAGGAAAAGTTCATTCAATCATTCAGAGACAGTTCATGTATGGCACAATCAAGTTTAGGACATTGAAAAGACAAAGGGACCACAGACTTAAATCTTAGCACCATTATTAGTAAAAAAGTTAGTCCCATGCTCTTGCCAAAGTCTCAAACATTCAATGAAACTCTTTTTTACTATAGAAACCAGTTAAACCACAGAATAAAGATAAAAAAAAAAACCTGTCTATAGTTCAGAATCTTTCTTCTTGTGATTCATATTTTAAATTTCACAATTATGTTGTTTGCTTCCACTATGAAATTTAAAGTAAAAATGTAACCGACTTTAAGCTCAGTTTTTACATTACAATTTAAATTACACAATCTGGACTTCCCAGAATTGCAAGTGAAAAGAGTGAAAACAAAACATTGGACAATTAAGACCTTATTTTCACAATTCTAAAAAAAGAAAAGAAAAATTCTTAAAACCTGCAATTTTCAAAACTCACAATTCTGCCCTTTTCCCGCCCTTTTTTTCATTCTGTAGCAATAACTGACTTCCATAGTAAACACATTAAAAAATGGGTTTAAAAATAAATGTTTTAATAAATTATTGAAGAAATTTTAAACAAACAAGAATGCAATGAATTCCCATCTTAGAGGTGGCATTCACACACAGCGTAGTGATAAAGAGAAGTACATCTAAACTGCTGCTCGTCATCCTGGGAAATACGCAGAAGTTGTGGACGCTGTTTGCTTTGCTCCAGCCGTGTTCAAAGTCTTAGGAACTTCTGTAGGTACAGATATTAAATACTTAATAAAAAGGTCTAGTAATTAGGAATAAATGGGGGAAAACAGTGTTTGTGTTTTGCCTCGGTTTAGATGCATGTTGGGTAGAAGGCCGCGGAGAGGAATGCTGTCATCTCGTCTCTCAAAGTATTTGGAGTCCAGACCAATAGGTTCTCCGCTGTTGAGATCAGAGATATGATCACACCGAAGGCTTTATTACAGAGAACAGGAAGTAAATGGATTGAAAGAGGAACTCACTTCTCTTTATTGGAGGGCTGTGAGAGTGAAGAGGGACTCACGTCTGCTGCTGACGGTTTGGCACTCATAGGGTTAAACTGAACCTAAAAAGAATCCAGAGAATTTAACTGTGTTTTGTCGGACACATTCAGAAGCAGTGATTGGCTTTGCTCACACCGACAGCTAATCTGATTGTTAGCCCCATCAGAGTTCAGGTTTTGGTAGCAATATGTGTATTTATTGGAGAAATTTTGAAATTAAATTTTTTTTTCTTCATATTTTCACAAAATGATGGTGGAAAATGTTATAATTGTTTGGAAAAATTTTTGGGAAACTTTTTTTTTTTTTTTTTTACACAATTCACAAAATTATGGTAAACATTTTTGGGAAATATGTTTTTTTTTAATGGTAAAAATGCTATAGAAAGTAAAAAAAAAGTATATATATTATTTTACAAAAATCTGATAAAAATAAGTTTTATAAAAAATATTTTTTGAAAATTATTTGGGTGGGGGATTGGATATTTTCACAATATTACGGTGAACACGTTATAAATTAGTTATTTAAAAAATAATAATATAGAAATTACATTTTGTTGAAAATGTTATAACTACTTTTGGAAAATATGTGTAGGGGATATTTTCACAAAAATATATATAAAAAAAAATTGGGGGGTAAATATTTACTATTTTCACAAAACTATGTTGAAAGATTTTATAAAAACAATATTTTTATAAAACAAATATTTTTCTATTTTCAAAACTCATACATATATATATATATATATATATATATATATAGAGAGAGAGAGAGAGAGAGAGAGAAAAACTCGAGAAAATACTGAATTAAAAAAATATATATTTTTAAATGTATGTTTGTGAAAATGTATATTTGAAACTCATTTTCATATATATATATATATATATATATATATATATATATATATACATATAAATAATGCAATAAAAAAATTATGTGTTTATAAAATTTAGAAAATACATTTTTTATATTTCCATCAAATAAAATAAAAAAAGTTTTGGGAAATTTTTGAATTTTTTAAAATTTTTATTAGTTTCAGAAAATGAGTTTCAAATATACATTTTCACAAACATACATTTAAAAATATATATTTTTTTTAATTCAGTATTTTCTCGAGTATACTTTTGGGGCGCTACATGTTTTAAACACCAGAGCGAGACGCAATAATCGACAGGTGCAGCCAAAACGCTAGTTTTCCATCTGCTCCTGCCACAATCCACTGTCTATAATACAATGGTTAATTGTTGAGAAAAAATTATAACAGCAACCGCAGTAAATAACACACTACAAATCAAATCATTCCAAGCATTGGCAGAAGGAAAAAAAAAAAATATATACTACTAATAATAAAAGATTTAGACACGTGCTTAAATTTGGACAAACAAATCAGAAAGAATTGTGTTCAGTGTGAGCAGAGAATGTAATAGAGACATGCAAACTAGAGAGAAAAAAAAATAATAAAATGTAGGGGAAAAAGAGATGGCATAAGAGAAATGATGAGGCCTGCCTTTGGTCCAAACATCTGATTGTGTGCTGACAGGACAGAGCGAGGTCCTGAGCTCACACAGGAAAGAGGAAGAGGATATTTGGAGTTTATCGTAGAGGTGATGGGGAAACCCTGTCCCAAAGACGAGGGGAAACCTTTGCTATCAAGCTAGAGAAGACAAGATCACTACATCACTTTAAAAGACAGGTCCAATCAAACTCATAGTTTCTGCTTGATTTCCTGCTACATCTACAGACAACACACTGCTTGGTGGATTTCATGCTAGACTTCGAGTGAGAGCGATTGATTACCATACTGTGAGGAACACTTCCTGTTCTCAGACCGGCAACAGGAGTCTCGAACACTCCTAAAGTTTCCTGCTTCTGAGAGAACTGGTTCTCATTCAGCTGCTTGTTCAGCCAAGTGATCACTGAAGAATACCAGGATACAATTATTATATATAGGGATTTTATATATAAAAATGTCAAATATAAATAAATACAAAAATCCAGACATAACAGATAAAAAATAAAACAAATAAAAAGCTAAAACACAGACATAAATTATGTTCATTATGTCAAGTACAGAGATGGAAAAATTTGTACCAAAAAAAAAAAAAAATGAATAAAACCAAAAAGTACATACATAAATGTTATTAAAAATGGATAAATAAATAGAATAATAAATAAAATTATAAACTTAGAGCTACAAAATACACATATAATGGTAATTATGTAAAAATCATAAATTAATAAAAAGTAAAAAAATTGAATGTTTATCGAAAAATAAACATCACCATCAAGAATCTTAATAAAACAATTACAGAAATAAAAAGGAACAAACACCCTATAAAAAAATGAAAAACAATTAAGTAATATAAAGATTTAAAAAAGTGAAATAAACAGTAAATAAATAAACAGCATATGCGAATAAATGAAAGTCCTCACCGTTCTCATTGGTTTTTAACACTTCCCTGCTCTCGTCCAGTTTCTGAACGGTCGCGTCTAACTGTTCTTTTAATTTGGTTACCTAAAGCAGAAGAAGATGTTGATGCAGAGATAAAAAGAACTTCTGATCAAGCAGGCATTAGTACCTCTTCCTCTTTCTGTCGGAGCCGTTGTTGGGCGTCCTGCAGCTCTCGCTGCTCCCGCTGCAGTTTCTCCGTGGTTTCCTGCAGGATCTTCTCCTGAGACACCGTCACCGTGTTCTTCAGCTTGATCTTCCCCACCAGCGCCTTCAGATCCCCCTGGAGCTTCTTGATGATGCCGTTCGCCTGAGTAATTCGGTCTGTGAGACGCATTCAACTGGACTTCAAATAGAGATCATTTTCTTTTCAAGTCAATGCAAACCTTGATGAGCTCCTCCGACAGGGATTTCACCGTGGCCTCCAGCTTGCTGATCTGAACTTTCTTACTTTCAGCATTTCCTTCCACAGAGTTCTAGGAAAGAAACAAAATTATAAACACAAATGAAATTAAATGCCATCCATTTGATGCCAAACTTTCAGTTTTAATGACTATAAAAAAAGAAAGATATTTGACTTGTGCACAGTGCTGATGAGAACGGTCACCTTCTGCTGCTGTGTGGCCTCCAGCACCTCTCTGGTCCGCAGCACCAGCTGCTCTTTATCTTTCATCTCCTGCTCTAAGACGGCCACTCGCGTCTGCAGCTGGTTGAGCAGACGCTCCTTCTCGTGACATTCAGTGTCCAGGGTGCTGTTCTCTCTCCTCAACGCCAGAACCTGCTGCTTGGACCTCTGACACTCCTGGACAGAGACGCAAAGATAAAACTTCAGATTTCCTTCTGATTTCCAGACTACATCCTTCTGGATCAATCTCACACCTCTTCCAGGCTGGCCAGTTTGGCTTTGAGATCTCGAATGGTGGAGTCGCTCTTGTATTTCTTGTCGATGAGCTCTCTGTTGGCCGTGTCCAGCTCAGAGACTTTGGTTTGGAGCTGCTGGGTGCTTCGGTGATGAGACGACTCCAGTTCCTGTCGCAGCTGTTCGTTCTGCTGCTGCAGACGGGCTTGTGTCTGTTAAAAACAATTCAAACAAACCAAACAACAAATCAGGGCAGCAAGATCTTTAAATTGTGAAGGGTTAAATTTGAAATAAATACATTTAAAAGCTCTTCTAACACACACACACACACATATATATATTATATACACACACACACAAATACATAGATATTATACACACACACAAATACATACATATTATACACACACACACACACACACAAATACATACATATTATAGACACACACACAAATACATACATATTATAGACACACACACAAATACATACATATTATATAGACACACACACACACACACAAATACATACATATTATATATACACACACACAAATACATACATTATATACACACACACACACACACAAATACATACATATTATATACACACACAGACACACACACAAATACATACATAATATATATACACACACACACACACAAATACATACATAATATATATACACACACACACACATCACAAATACATACATAATATATATATACACACACACACACACACAAATACATACATATTATATAAACACACACACAAATACATACATAATATATATACACACACACACACACACATTATATATACACACACACACACACACACACACATACATACATATTATACACACACACACACACACACACACACACAAAATACCAACAAATAACTGTATAAAATAAAATCTTAAATATATGCTTTGCTAAAAAACTAAATATAAAACAAACTGAAACTAACAAAATATAAATATAGATGAAAACAAACAAAAAAGGTACATAAATCAAGAAATACAAATAAAATAGATAAATTAAAATAGAAATAGCAATTAGAATAAATAGCAAACAGAATAAAATTAGAAACAAAAACTATTCAAATAAAAATACCTAAAGATAAAAAAACGAAATATAAACAAGAGAAAAAAAATAAAATACATTAAGAAATAAAATAAACTTAAAAGACAAAAGTATTTAAATCTCAAAATAAGAAACAATAAACAAACGAAAAAACATAAAAAGGTAAAAAATAAATGCAACCAATAAATATGAACGATTGATTGCTATAATGATTTCAACACTGAAATGCCTGTGGATGTGTTTACCTCGAGAGCTTTTTCACGCTCAGCTGAGAGATCCTGCATGTGTCTGCTGGACAGAGAGGTCGTTTGTGACGTCCATTCAGATCGCAGTTTGTCCAGCTCTCGACTCTTCTCAGACAGCGTCTGGAAATAAAAAGTGTATAATAATAATAATAATAATCATCAGTTCACTTCAGAGAGGAATCTTGAATGTGTCTTACTTGCTGTGCGTAATTTAGCTGTCTCGTCAGATCTTCCGCAGTCTTTCTCAACTTCTGTTCCAACTGCTGTTTCTCCTCCTACAACAAAAAGACGTATTACAGATTCACTCATTAAAAACACACAGGATAACGACATATATATGTATTCTATGTGTAGTCCAAGCCCAGGATGAGTTTGACCTTCACGGTGGACAGACAGATGGCCAGATACTTCTTAATATCCGTATCAGATCCCGGCAGCAGTTTCAGAGAGAGATGCGTGAGGTGTTTAAAAGCGTTGGTCTCTACAATGTTGAGGTTTGAAGGACTGTGATCGAACGCTGATGAAGCCGACGTGAGCTGCAGAAGAAACCTGAACACAGATAGAAACGGTTCAAACAACCAAGACACATTAATAGGAAACATCACAGCGATAATATCCTGATAAACTCAAACCGTGGGTTTTCTTTGTCCTGTTCTGAGATGCACTGCTCGAGCAAGTCGATAAATTTTTGTGGGAATGATGTGAAGTCTATCAAAAGCCCTTGTTGTACCTTTAAACTGTGAAGGAAAGCGAATATTGATTATTCCATTGAAAACTGCACACTCAAGTTAAATATGGACCAATATCAGATTAAAAAAAGATCACAATACCTCTGAAAATCTTCCTCTGATATTACAAGGTTGTATAAAAAGTAGAGATCGGTATCATCTGTCAACCGTACAACCAAATCCTGGTTAAAAAATAAATAAAGTCAGAATAACAAAAAAAAAGAAAGAAAAAAAAACATTATTTAAATACATAACTAATTATGTTTCTCACCTTTCTGTGGATAGGATTTGATGATAGCTGCAGTTCAATACTGATACGAATGAAAGAACGTCTGTGAGTAAAAAAAAAAAAAAAAACATTATAAATAATCACATTTAGATACTTAAGAACCTCCAAAAACACGATGTTATAAAAATACAAAACAATTAACGTTAACGACTTATCAAAGCCAAAACACACATTTAGGTCATGTTTACGTTTAAAACACATAACGTTACATAAACAACCGCTTTTACCTCTCATCGGTGTCTCTATTCTTCACAAACACATGTAACCTCTTGTTAAAAAGTAATTCCGTCATTTCGAGTTCATTTAGCTACACCCAAATCGATATTAATCATAAAAACCAGGGTTTATTCGTGTTTTTACGGCTGGTGGATGAATCATTTGCTGGTTTGTTTTTTCGCGCTTCTCTCCCGCTGCGTTTGTCACCCGGATGTACTGCGCGGCTCGACCTAATCACGCATATCAGCTTATCTCAGCATGTTTATGTTTTTAACAATATTAGAAAATAAACACAACACCTTCAGGTTGGTGCTAATCTATATCGGTGGGTGTTTAAAGATGATAAAATTAAACACGTTTTCTGTGTAGGTTCACCAGCGCGTGTTGTGATTGGTCGAGAGGCAGGCGTCAAACGTCAGCGCAGACTGGGCGGGGCGTACCGTACCGGAGTTTTGAACATGGCGGTGAGTAGAGAGAAACGTTTCCTCGCCGTTCACTTTATAATAAAAGCTTCTGTGGACGCGTGGCGCTTACAAACAAACACGCATATAAACACACACATGTCTTGTGGATTGTAAAGTTAAATTTTACACATTAGAGCAAGCTGGTTATTGTAAATGTGGTGTATTGTGTTGTGTTGTGTATTCATGCGCTAAGCTACATGGTGTGATGTTTATTATTATACAGGCCTGTAATATATATCATATAATCCGTGGTCTTGATTTTTAGGACAAAGACAAGAAAAAGAAGGAGAGTATTTTTGATTTGTCGAAGTACATCGACAAACATATCAGAGTAAAGTTCCAAGGAGGTCGTGAAGGTGAGACGGTTGCTTTATGAGATGCATTAAGGGTTTAAATAATATAATGACTTTATGTTATGCTTAATCAAGGTAGGTTGAATTTAACATTCATTGTTTCCTGTTTTCAGCAAGTGGGGTCTTAAAAGGCTTCGACCCGCTGTTGAATCTCGTGTTGGATGGCACCATTGAATACATGCGAGGTAAAAAAACTCCAGACTGATTCTGAAATAAATAATAAAAAATATATTTATTTTGACATTCATTTTAATAATTCATTTTATTTAAATTTTGATCTTTTTTTTAATTAATTTAAATCGTTTATATTTTATTCTATTCTAATGGTTAAAGCTTTAATATTTATTTTAATATATTATTTATTTATTATTATATATATATTTTTTTAAATCAGTATGAAAGATTCCTGATTACATCTTTTTATGCAGATCCTGATGATCAGTACAAGCTGACTGAAGACACCAGGCAGCTCGGTCTGGTTGTATGTCGAGGGACGTCCGTCGTGCTGATCTGTCCACAGGACGGGATGGAGGCCATTCCGAACCCTTTCATTCAACAGCAGGATGGATAATATCCTGACTTTTTTTTCTTGTTAGTAAAGTAGATGGTTTTTGTTAGGTCTGAAATCATGAAAAATACATTTTGTATTTAGACTCAGGATGAATGTTTTTGGTTGGTTTTGTTTCTGTGGTTTATGAAACTCACTTATTTTATTGTAAGGCATGTTTTCTGTTAATGAAAATGGGTGCGTGATGTTGCCCTAGTCCTTTCAGCGTTGTTTTATCAATTTAGACGATTTATAAACATGTGGGACGTAACCGTTTCTAAATTAAGCAAAAACCGAGATTATGCCTGTACCTCAAAGGTGGATCCCGACGGATTACCTTCTCAGAAGGCTTTTGTAGACACACAAACAGTCGAACGTCCAGCACGCTTTCAGTGAACATCTTTGTGTAATCTGAATGGAAGCTGTATTTTGAAAGTCTTCGGTTCGGAGACACCTTGAGAAAACATTTGTGTTTGCCTTTGTGGTGTTGTCTCCTCTGTTTTACACTCGCAAAACTTATTCCTAAGATTAAAGACTCAGTTATGGACCCTTCCCTATTTGGGAGAATGTTTTTCTTACCTTTGTCAAGAACATGCACACACTTTATTACACTTGCTTCCTAGTGGATTCCCTGCAGTGAATGGGTGCCGTAGGGCTGCACAATTAATCCAATTTCTAATCTTAAAAATCTTTTCCCATTATTTAAATTTTAGTGTAACATTATAATACCATTCATTTTTGTACTTTTTTTATAATTTAAAGAAGAAACCAATTCTGTGTATAGTTGACATTTGAGGCTTAATACTGTGGAAAAGCACTAAAAGTTTCTCAGTTGAGTGTTTTCAGTTTGTTTATTTTCAGAAAAATATATGGCATGCAGTTGCATCCAACAATGCTACAAACATAATTTAATGTAAATTGTTTAAAAGGCTAATCAAAACATCACAATAATCTCCAAGTCTAACATCTTGTAAAGTGAGAAAACTAATCCATCATTAACATCCACAAACATTTATTTTGTTTAGAACTGTTTCGGACTGTTTTTGCTTGTAAAATGTTATCGATCATCTGTGCATATATCTCTCCTGATTCAGATGAGATGCAATAATATGGATAAAGAACTAGTATTTTGTCCAGAAGCAGTGGTTTTCAGTTAAAATGTTTTAATAATGAAAGATTTATTTCTTACAAACTAGTAAGAAATTTACTTCACAATATATATTAACTGATGAGTTATGGATCATTGTAATATTGATCTGACGGCACCCATTCAGTGAGTCTGATCCACTGGTGAGCAAGTGACATTTCTCCAAATCTCATAAAGAAACAAACCCATCTACGTCTTGGATGAGTACATTTTCAGCAAATTTTCTTTTTTGAGTAAACCGTTTACTAAAACTATAACGGAAGAGCTGCTCTCCCATACACTCAAATCATGTTTTTCTATAACCTTCACTAAAAGCTTGGAAACGAGGGTTTTTCCACCGAGAGCTTTTTTGATGGATATCAGATAGAGATTAGCCATTCATGCTTCTTAGCACAGCCACAAAGCCCTGCTTATAACCTTTCAGGATTGACTTTAGGTGGGAAACGGCATGTACATCAATATACTAGTGAGATCCAGTATAGTTTCCACTGATATTTAATGCAATACGTGTGTGGTAATTGAGATTTGTTGGTCCCTCCATTTGTGATGGCAGTTTTCTAGCAGTTATGAATGAAAGGCTCAGTGTGTCTTGCCTCGCAGGTGCTCTTTTGAACAGCAGGACTTTCCAGATTTTATCAGTGCGCACTGGCACCCAAGTCTGGGCTTTATTGAGTAACACAGTTATAGTGGTTCAGGGTCTGTTAACTGATGGTTAACTTTAGAGGGGTCTGTAAGAGGAGCTGCGGTCTGAAGCCACGCCAACTCTTAATACTATTCCAGGTCAGCAGAAGTCTGAGGCGCGGTGGGCTAGTGGGGCTAGTGGCATTCATCTATTTCATTTTGCACAGTAGATTAAACATATGAAGTATAAAAAAAAAGAAAAGAGAGGGAATAATAAAAAGTTATATATAAATAAAAAATAACATTTGCCAGACAGATTTATCAGCTAAACTAGTCTACATTCTACAAGCATGAAACATGGGAAGAAAACAGTTTATAATAAAATAAGTTTAAATAAAAATTAAACATATCAAAAAATTATATTTTTTGAAAAAAAAAAAAAAATGCAATAAATATATATAAAAAGAAATAAATATATTTAAAAAAAATATATATATATATATATATATATATATATATATATATATATATATATATATATATATATATATATATATATATGTAACAGAATAAATAAAATAAAGAGATACAAATAAGGATATAAACAGAGATGAGAAAATGAGAGATGGATGGATGGATGGATAGAAATGTTAACTATTTGAAGTATAAGCTTCTGTTTTTGTTTTGGATTGCTTTTCCCATTTAACCCCTCCTAGGAACAACAAATATTATTTCTCTAAATCTCTTAGAAGTCTTAAAGTAATACTGTGAAAAGCATTTGAGGATTTTATTATAAAAACAACAGTTTTATGTGGACAAGGCAGCACTGGCCAATCAAACACGAGATCCCTCTCTCACCTGTGTGAAGCCCCGCCCACTGGCAAGCCTACCGCCTGACAGTGCTGCATTCTATATAGTCTCCAAATGTGTCTCGAGGTTTATTCGGATATCAACGTAAAGATCAGATGCCTC